>NW_010300318.1:7236-43902 GCF_000700745.2 Antrostomus carolinensis | reverse complement strand
AAATAATTTCCATGAGAAGACTGAAAAGAAGAAAGTCTGCTAAGGATAGGATGCTGTCTACTAAACTTTATCCTGTGCTGACTCAAACATTGATGCCATTTATTCATATCCCCAAGGCACTTATGGAGGACAGGTTATAGGGAAAAATTCCAAAGTTTGAGAAAAATATGTGTATGATGGCTCTAAGAACAGAAGTAACTGTTCCAGCAGATGCTTTAAGAAAGACATGTTTTCTATGAATATTTTGCAAGTCTATAAGTTAAACTGGCTTTTGATGCTGAAAATCAGAACCAGCTTAGGCCTGAGACTACTGCAACAAGACCAAGCTTCCTCTGAAGTAAGGACCTCATTAGGTAGGAGGATTTATTACATTGAGAGCACTCAGATAGGTCATACCTGTGGCAGATAACATGCATGCACAACACCTCTTTCTAAGTGCAGTCACTGAGCTGTAACAGAACTTCTTCCTGTACAAGAACAATAGCTGATTTTCACCAATATGTAACCTTGTTACTAGGGAATCGATCCAGTTCCACAATTGATCACCTTGGTGTGGACAATTTAGAGGCCAAGGGCTAGGTTCTCAATTGCCATAAGCTGACATATCACCACTGCTGTCAAAAGGGCTATGCTGGTTTCCACCAGCTAAACATGAGGCCTGGAGTTTTGAACTTCATCTACTTCTGTGCTACGTGGGTAGAAAACTGCATTATCACCTTGGAAAGAGGAAAACCTTGTTCAACTGGATAAAGAGATTTTGTACTCAGCTTTTTCAGAAAGTTTCACCTTTAGTTAAAGACCAAATCTGAAGCTTGGGCAGGAGGAAAATAGCAGCCTAAAGATGCCTTTTTTTCCCAACACAGTATGACCAAGTGGGATTAAAGAATTAGACTGCAATTGGTTTGTGGCCTTAATTACTGGTTGCCACCACAGCAAATGTCTGTAGAACTACAAAGTAATTGGCAACAGGTCCTTCCTATTTCAGAAGAACAAGAAACAGAGAGTGCTTCCCTTTCAGTTAACACAAAAGTTACCCTTCCAGCCTCAGAAATGCAACAAGCATAAAAGCAATCAGTAGGTATCGAGAGTGTGGCACTACCTTTTCCCTGAAATATCACATATCATTAGCGACTTCCTTACCGACACCTCAGAACTGGGCTCTGCAGCTGCTGTTTGCCAGAGGGTGTCAAATCACTTTGAAACCACGGGAGGCCACACTGCTCAGCCACTGCTGCTGCGTGGCTGGGAGCCAAGCTCCCGGCATCTCCCTCCCAGTCATCAGCCCCGGTGGGAAACTGCCTCACCCGTCCTCCCCAGGAAGGCCAGCTCATGGCATCAAAAGCAGGGTAAGAGCTGATCCTAGTTCTGACGTTTCTCATGGGGACAAGGCATTATGTTGACCTGTATTTTCAAACATGGCTATAGGAGTTAGGCATGCAAATCAAGGCAAGCAGTTCATACCTCCCACTGAGGACAGCCTCAAGTTCTCTTTTCTTCACCAATGTCAAGTACCACTCGATGAGTCAGGCAGAGCCAGGGTTCAACCCTACAGGTCTTTAAGTAATTCACTTCCCATAGGAAGGCAATAGCTGTATCTGCTTAGGCCTGGTGTCCCCACAAAAAAATTCCTCCCTGGTGAATATTTACAACCCTCAGCATAAGTAATTAGGATCCACTTCACAGAAGGAGGCTGGAATAGTTAACAGACCCTCCCAACACACAAGCAGACAAATGACCTAGAGGTTGACAGGTTCTAGGAGGACTTGGGAGATACCCAACCTAATTTCCTCAGTGAATTCAGGTAAATCACTTAATGAGGCATTCACAAAGGTGTAAAACGATAATCTCCCCAGGCTCCCTCTCCCCTCAGAGATATAATCTTCTCTTGAGGGCACTTCAGAGCAGATGCCTAATTTAACCATTTAAAATTGGCCTGTCTCTCAGGGTGTGTCAAAATTTCCAGCCACATAGCTGAGATCCTAATGTGCCCTTCACCTCCAACAGTATTCAAAGGATGAAGCACCAAAGAATGCAAGGTGATCTGACACTACGATGCAGAAAGCCCCTGCAAGACAATATACAGAACAGATTGGGTGTGATCAATTTCTAACGTACTCATTAACAGGCCCCAAAACGACTGTCTGGCAGTTGCAAAGATGTTATGATCACTGCAGACAGGAATCCTATAGAACCAAGAGGTGGTCAAACCCATTCTGCTGAGCCTTGTTCTATATTCGATGACCTGCTCCGGCATGGAGTTCTCAACACAATGCTAATGAATGAGAATAATCATTTTGACAGTGATGATTTGTAAGAGAGCTCCAAAGTCTTGCTGAAATAATACATGTTACACATTCATCCTCACCAGAGAATTAATTTTATCGTGAAGAACAGAATGCAGCAGGCTGGTGGGCTGCGCATTTTCTTGTCCATTACAGAAGCTCCCACATAGCTTTTATGAAACTTAAACTGAGGCCTTCAGTGAGACAAGAAAGATTCTCAAGATTTGTGATGCTATCAGGAGACCAGGCACTGTCAGAAAGTCTCAGATGCATCAAGCTAAGAAAGAAATTTGTATGCAGAAATTTGGAGAAGGGTCTCTTTGAAACTATGACCTGCCTGAATTCAAGCTTCTGAAAACACTTCCAATCATTTCACTGCCTTCAGGCCTGAAAATGAGGAAAACATATCTTTAACGCATCCAGATTTTCAAGATGACAAGCCAGGAGAACTGTCCCACACACACAGGCTCAGTTAGTACCATTCTTACAGGCTACAGAGGTCAGGGACATGTCTGCATCAGCCTCTGGAGTTAGTGCTTGCCTGCTCTTTCAATACTTCCTAACGTTTCAGCTTTTCTTCTCCCCTTTCCCATACTACTACTCTGCTCCTTTCTCCAATCTTCCCACCCTGGTATTTTCAAGTTTCTCCTCCTTTTCCTAGGTTGTACCCATGCCCTGTTTCTGTCAGGCTCACTCATATTCATACATCTTAAAGACAGGAGGAACTTCTCAGATCATCCTGCCCAGCTGCCTGCCCCAAGCTACAGAAACTCACCCATATCCTCGGGCAAGAAGCCACAACAAGTGGCTCAGTCAGAGCACCTTGTTAAAGAAAGGCTCTCAGCTTTGGTTTAAGCAGCCTCAACTACAGAGATCTACCCTACACCAGTTTAATGATTAATTACCACCCCAGGTTAATAATTTTTCATGTTGTTTTAAGCACAAACATGATTTTCTTTATCATCCAGCCATTGAATTGAATCATGCTTTTGTCTGCTTAGATTAAACGGTCATCTGTTGTTAGATATCTCCTTGAAAAATGATGTTGTACCTGTTTAAGTCTCACTTTGTACCACTTTCGTACGTAGCCCAATATTTTGCCACAAATACCCAACACCTAGTGCTAGAGAGGGAAACAGTATTTTCAGCAGCCTCTAAGAGAGCTGGCAGATGCCAGATTAATAGCACTGTCCTGGGGATAAGGCCAGATAGCACAGAAGTAGGACCCGGAGTGGGAACTTTAGGTCCAAGCCTAAGCATGAGGAAGGGGAAGGTAAGAGTTGGATGGGGGAAAGTAAAGGTTGGGGGGGCAGGATGGAGGACCTGCCCACCAAGAAGATGGAGGAAAAAGGTGGCCCCTCAATGAGAGGAGGGACTGTGCTAGAGGTGATTCCAGGAGCTTGTTCTGTTACACTGGACCAAGGAGCCTCCAGCACAGTTCCATGTTCAGATGCAGCAGCAGTGCAGTTATATGGCCTGTGGGCTTTACTGCTTGCAGCAGCAGAACCCTGTCTCAGAACCACTGCCATTCATCATAACTCATGTTTAAATCAACAGGGATAAGGGGAAACAAACCTGAGTGTGGACATAAATGCAAACTGCTCAGATGAAGCAGTATCTAGCAGACAAAGCAAAAACTCTCAAGGAAGAGGAATTCTTCTCCGAATCCTTGCTTACAACATTGCTAATGCTGAGCTGCATGAGTGATGCACACATCCTGAAACAGCTCCCTAAAGCAGAGGTCTAGGGGGCATTGATAAAAGCTTCCACACAAGAGTGAGAATAGGCAGGTGTAAACCTCTGTAGGAACTTGACCTTTCAGAGCCAGGCTCAGGCCCTGAAGTGCCAGCAAATGCACCCCCCTCTGACAATTTACTCAGCTCCAGCAACCTGTTAGATGCAGCAGCTTGCAGGGCTTTATGAAATAAAGAGCCAACAACCCAAACAGGATCGGAAGCATTGCTTCCTGTGAGACCCCTGGGGATTTGTGCATAGTCCTGGTCTTCAGTGACACTTCATTACCTTCCTAATTTATACAACACACCAGTATTTGTTGAATACTGTAATGAGCCTGCTAGTTTCTTCCAGCAGGCAAAGATCGGGGAAGGACAAAGAGCAGGTTGGTCAGAGCATCCTGACAGCTGGCTGAACAAAGGCAGGGGATGTGAAAAAACCACTACAGCTGGATCAGACCCCAGCAGTGTAACATAAAAAAGCCCAAAGAAAATCTTTGATGATGAGCTGGAGCTATGAGTAAGGCACTTCCACACTTCATTACTTGCCCTCTGATACAGGAATAGACTGGAAGATGAACCCCAGATACCAGACTTATAGCACTTGTGGGTGAGGCTACCTCAAGTGTTCTTAGGGAATATCTATCACTGATTACTTTTAAGTCAAAGTCACTGTTCGTAAGACCCTTTCACCCTATTTTTTCTGTCTGCAAGGAATCGCTCTGTGTTTGCCAGACTTAAGTGGGAATACAGGAAGGGCTTGAATTTATGAGATGGAGGACTTCGAGGCACTTGAGCATCTGTTTCTGAGCTTTTGGTAGAAAACCCACTTTCACATACAGCCATGAAAAAGAATGGTAAAAATGGTTTACCAGAGGTGCTTTTTGGCTGGTGAGCGTATAGCATGAAGGAGCTGTCAGGAAGGCTTTTTACAGGCTTGGGATGGTAAAACACTGCTGCCAAATGCAGGGAGGTACCTGCTCAAGTAAGCCCTGATATGATGAAGGTCTGAGGAAGAAGGAGCCTAAAGCTCAAAGAATTTTCCCACTAAAGTCATCTATCAGTGTCTGAGATGTCAAAGGTAATCTTGACAGGCAGGGGCCCCTTGGACGAATCTTGGCCCTAAAATAATGTGGAGCTTCGCCACCTATTTCAGTGAGGCTGCGATTTCACCTCCCGAGTCTGCCTCTTGGCTGGAGAACGAGTACAACACAAAGAACAAAGCAAACATAGAAATTAAGGCATGCCTTCAAATACACGTCTGTTTAACTGAACTACAACAATTTCCCAGTAAGTTCATTTCTCATCAAAGTGCGGAACTAACAGTTAATCTGACTGGCCTCAGACAGATCCAGCATAAGCAAATTAAGTGCAAATTTCTCCCTTTCCGAGCTCTGTCAGGACACCCCTGTTCTGTCCATCAACATGCCCCAGTATTCCTGCCCACTCTCCCCATCTGCTGAGGTAGCTAAGTCCTGAAAAGAAGAAGCTGCTATTGCCCATGAATTTTTAATGCAGCAAGGAAAAGGCTGCAGGAAGAAGAATATTTGGTGGCATTTACTCCTTATGATCAAAGCCTTTTCATGTCTCTTGTGTGATATTATTAGAACACAATATGAAGCGAAAGCAGTGTTCAGACTAAGGTCCCTATTCACGAAACACTTTCTGCAGAGGAGAACGCAAGAACCAGTGCCAGCAGGAAGCCCAACTTCTTGCAGTATCTCTCTGTCCATGTGTATTTGCAAGGAATTACATGACAGAAAGAGACAAGCAAGTACCTTAAACCAGTCCTCTCATCACAAGCACAATGTTCAATGGGACATCTCTACTCACCTCTGAATGCTTCCCAACACCCAAAAGCACTTGTACAGCCAGCACTAAGAAACCCAAGTCTAAAGAGTTAACATACCACAGAACGAGGAGTATTTTAAGTCTTTGCTGTCACTGGTGTTTGTTAAATAAAACACCCAGGAGATGAGACAGGAAAAAGGCTATGTTGCAAAAGTCAGCTGCTAGTAGGAGTAGGGTGCAGCTAGCTCTAGGTTCTCATGTGCCCAAACCCAGCAATTATTTCTGAATGGACTGTGTGTTTGGGACATACCAAGCAACCATGGACGAGAACACAATGCCAGAGAGAGAGAGCTGACATGCCCTGTCTCTGTCCTGTCACTAGCTGGACCAATCCTCCAGCGCTGAGAAGCAGATGAAGACCTTACAAGAAGGTCTGTCAAGCACCCAATGAGAAGAAAGGGAAATTCTAGCTAGCAGGAAAGAAGATACTGGGGTTCAAACAGGTTTGGCTCTCTGGAAGTCTAGATTAATTCCAGACCTTTCCCTTCCTTCCCTCTACTAAAGGACAAAATGGAATATATGCACTAATGTACGCCTCTTCCTCTGACTTCAGATAATCTGTCTGCATATCCCTGACAAACATGGACACACAAAAATATTTCTCTGGGAAATAGCTGCATTAGCTGAATATGATGTAATTACAAATTGCTCTGTCTTATCACCAACATTCAATCATCAATAAAAATCAGACACCAAGACGACAAACTGATCAAATTCCTAGCCACAAGCAATGTATCTGTGGTGGTTTCACTTGGCTAGCAATCAAACACAGCCACTCGCTCACTCCCCCCCACCAGGGAACAGGTGAGAGAATCAGGGGCAAAAGGGTAAGGAGACTCATGGGTTAAGAAAAATTTAATAATTGAAATAAAATAAAACTTAAAATAACAGGATATCAAAACAACAATGATGGTAACAATAGTAATAAAACCTGCAAATGAGTGATAGATGGTGCAACGACTGACCACCCACCAACCAAGCTCAGGCTGCTCCCAGATAATGATCCTGGAGAAGCAACAATCACAAACCAAAACCACAATCCCAGAAGAGCGAGAGCCCGAGTAAAAGTCAGAGAGTAAGAAAGAGAGACCCTCATTAATATCCTGACCATGATGTTATACCATATGGAATATCCTATTGGCATATCCAAATGCCAATCTAGCTTATTAATTTAAATATTCATTGTCCTCCCCCCCCCGACCTTGTACTTGTGGACTAACAAAACATGAAGTCCTTCAACTTACAGTGACAAATGAAAACACTGGTATGTTATCAACATTTTTCTCATAACAAATCCCACGCTGAAACAAAATACAGCGCTATTCTGGCTACTAAAAAGAAAGCTCTCTGTGTCTTAGCTAAAACCCAGGACAGTATCCCATGCAGATCACCTCCACTGTGAGACCTTCTGAAACAAATCTGTCCACTGTTGGTAAGTGTTTGGTGAGTGCTTCATGAAAAGCCAATGCCTTGTTCACGTTATACCTATAATGGTGCTGAGGATGCATTGCTCATACCAACTGAAATTTTCAGCTTCTGCTCCATGGCTCAAAGACTGAGATATCTGTAAGCAAGGGTCAAGGTTCAACAGGTAGCAGGGATACCTGTGCAAAAGTATTTGCCCCTTGAGTCACACTGCTGATAATACAGGACTCATGAGTACTCACTGAAAGCCATCATGCCAACAAATTTGCACTAATATCACAAGAACAAAGGCAAATTGCACCTAAAAGTTGAAGTGAAACTTAAGAATTTTGGTAAACATAGTGTCTGTAAATGAATGGTGACAGCAGTCATGCAGATGTTTACAGAGGTAACAGAAAGCCTCTGAATGACCTGTGCTGCTTTTATGTTCTTCAGAGCCAGACTCTGATGAGAGCTTTGTACTGGACATCTCTTTCTATGCCACTGTGCAAATGAAGCACTGTTGACTGAAGCAGAGAAAGACAATGAGCACTCAAAAACGTCTAAAGGAAACTGCAAAAAATCAACTCTTATTATATAATGTGGTTGCAGTTCCTCAAAGCTTTGCAATAAGAAAGCTCCATGAAGCAGAAGCTCTGTTTATATACAGGAGAGTGGGAATGTGTTACAGCTTAAATCTTTGGACCGAAAACATAGTTTGCTCTTACCAGCACAGAGAATTGCACAAAGGATTTAGGTTTCACACAGGGTGAACTCTCCCCACTCCACTTGCACAGCACAACAGAGCTGCAGGTGATGCACCAGGCAGGGCAAGTCCACAAGGAAAGAAACTCTCGTGAGGGAGGGGCAGGGTACAGTCCTTGATGGAAAGGGGCACACACGTGGCACCACCGTGGTCTGTGTGCGTGTCTGTGTGCGAGCAAGGTGAGATTGCCACATATGATATTCCAACCTACCAGGATGACTGAATAGGAAAAAAAAAGAAAAATTAAGCTCTGGTCTTCTTGTTGGTGAATAATGCTTACAACAAGAGAGAAAAACGAATCAGCCCAGACAGAAAAGACAGAAAAACCTTCTTTTTTTAATCAAGTCTTTCTAGTAACTTCCACTATGGTTCTCAAGCTTTCTAAAGATCTCCTCACTCTCAGGAGTCAATCTTAAAATGCACTGTTTAAACACTTTGGCCAGATTAGAGTCAACGTCTTGATGACTGAGAAACATACCATGTACTTGTAGATTACCAGATGTATTCAACTCCCACCAGAAAGATTCAAGATGGCACTAGCATGGGATGGATGACCCTTAGCTTAGCTCCACACTCAAGAGCTTTTATGAAGTGAAGCCAGAGTCCCTTGTTTCTAGTTCCTCTAATATCTTTCCACAAAGCTGCCATGTGTTTGGATAGCTGTATGGGGTTGGCTATATAGAGAGAAATATTTTGTGATTGGAATATGATTGTGCAGCTAATGAAGCTCTAATGGCAAACCCAAAAAGGATGTGCAAGCTGCTCAACTTTATCTGATTCCCTGAATCCAGCAGTTCAGGACAACTTTCCCCAGCAGGTTATCGCTCTCATCTCCCCCAACTATTTTGCTACCATGGAAGAGAGTGCCAAATACTAGCATCTGCTGAAAAATGCAAAGCTGTTTTGATGACTCATCTGGCAACCACAGCAAGTAAGGCACATTAACACTAAGCCAGAATAGGAAATTTTGGAAAATTAAGGTAAAGGGAAATAAAGCTTAAGACTAGGGAGTGTTTCAGAAAAAAAAAATCCAACCAACCAAACAAAAAAACCCCTCCAAACTAAAACATTCAGTATTATTTGTAGATTATCTCCTTTTGTCTTAGACCAGACAGAGAAATGATTAATGCTTTCTCATTATTTCTTAACAACACTTGGAATATAAGCAATGAGAAATAAAGAAAAAAACAAGGTAAAAAAAATTCTTATTATTCCCTCACCAAACCTCCTCAAAAGGAAATAGAGGAAGCCCACAGTAAGACTTATATTCTTCAAAAGAAAGGAAAACTTCAATAGAGACTGCATTGAGGATTTTAACTTGGTATAGATGTCTTTTAAGAAAATTACTTATACTTGCCCTGTCCATAGTGGGATTTAGGAAGTACAAAGAACACGTATTTAACTAGCTAATATGTCTTAGCAGCTTAGCACAAATAAGGCAATATGCTTCCATGATTTATTAAAAACCAGTTAAACCTTAGGCTACTTCTTGCCATTATGCTTAACATATGTTAAAATCATACTGCCTTGTTTTCATTAAACTGTTAATACATGCCCCCAAAGACAGCTTCACCTTAAAGCTCCCAAGAGAAAGATCTGAAGGTTTAGCTAAGTTGGCAAACCCATCTGAAGTTGACATACTGCTGATGCGGCTGTAACGTACTTCCTATCTCTTCATTCCCCCAGTAGACGCTCTTGCCAAAAGATTACAAGGCCAGAGAGCTGCCCCTGCACTTTGCCTCTTGTCATGTCACACTCAGCATCACGTTTCCCCATGCCTACGATTAGAGTAACAAAAAGTTTATAGCATGGACCTGATCCTGGACACAAGAAAGTGGAGGCCTGCCAACAAGCAGAATTTCAACTGCTGCATGTCAACTCATGCAGACAAACTGAGGCTCATCCTGAAATTGTCTTGCTTTGGTTCATGACTTCTGACCATAGGGTAGTATGGTGGGTTGATCCTGGTTGGATGCCAGGTGCCCACCAAAGCCGCTCTATCATTCCCCTCCTCAGCTGGATGGGGGAGTCCACATATTCTTACTCCTTTCTCCAGCTGCAGGTTTTTTCCACCACCCCCTCTTAAATACGTTAATTACAGAGGCACTACCACCATCACTGATGGGCTTGGCCTTGGCCAGCGGCAGGTCCATCTTGGAGCCAGCTGGCATTGGCTCTATATGACATAGTGGAATCTTCTAGCAGCTTCTCACAGAAGTCACCAATGCAGCCCCCTGCTACCAAAACCTTGCCACACAGACCCAGTACAGGTAGGAAAGAAAACACCACAGGTCCCAGTACCTTTGTGGATCCAATTTGTTTTTTCTTTCCTAAATGAAAGTATTTGGTAGGATTGCCCCAAATCTGCAAGTTGCTTTTACATGACTCAAAATTAGGTTTTCAACATCAATTCCGAAAGAAAATTTGTCTCTGCTGATGCCCACCAAAGCCGCTCATATGCACTGCCCATTCAGAGTACAGAGTGGTCCCCATATATTCTTCACTTCCCTTGTGCTGTTTCTCTGTGCGTCTCACTCAAGAAGAAATTATATTCTTCCTTCTGCTCTTTTCCTTGCTCAGGCAAAACAGTCACCTGGATGTCACCAGGCCAGAGATCTAGTTGTCAGGCACCAAACCACCGTCACAGAGTCTAAAAGAGGCTCTCAAGGCCCTGGTGACACATTCATTGTGTATGCTTCCTCTGCTTTACAGCTGACTCACAGAGAACCACCAGGCTCTCTCCAAAACAGGAAAAATAACTGTATATTATCTGTTTAAAAGCCTCCTAATCCTTGGGCAACGACTGAATAGTAACCACAGTGACAGGGCAAATCTTTCTGTTTCATATTAATAAAACCAAATGCAGTATTACTGCTTGCTGCATCAAATACTTTTTTTTAACACTTAAACAAAGAATACACATGTGGAAGGACTTGGATGTTTAAGATTTTGCTTAGGTTTCCATTTGCCGCATCATGTTGGCGTTGAGGAACTAGACCACTGGAAATAAACACAAAGCGAGCAAAGAGTGCAAATGGGGACAAAACAAATCACGTCTGCATTTTAACAATCTGACACAACATTTGCCACACCAGGGGGAAAAAGTCTCTTCTCCAAAGGAGTATCACTGTTATCTTTTTAAGCAGACCAACTACCCAGTGTCAGTCTTGAAGAGTCACTGCTTGCCCTAGATAATCATTTGCTGGCATAGGGACACACAAAGCTGTGACAGTGAGGGAGTGACCCTCTAATGCCAGCTGTGTCTTCTGCAAGTGCTTTCTCTCTTGATGGCTTAATGCCATTATGAACGATTCTGCACAGTTCCACCTTATTCCCATAAACTGCCTGCACCAACATGCAGCACCTCCAGAGCTGAGTTACCCACTCATGTCCATTGGTGTCCCTTCTATACAGCAACTTCTTGACCCATGAGGGATGGCTGTGTAATATGATTAACGTCAGCCCATTTCCATAGATGTCCTGGTTCATACTTGGTTAATAGCTCAGGTCATTAACAGTTGGGTCACTTCTGGTGCTGTAGAGTTCCTTTCCTTCAGTGCAATCAAATTATCTGTGAACTGGTTGAATTAAAACAGTCCAGCTGAGTTGGTCTAAGCTGACTGGAACTACAGTACTTCATTTAGCTCTTCCCAAAGAATTAAAGTTAATGCAAATAAATAAAAAGAACAGCAATAATAAAAGAGGTGAAAAATCACACCTTTCCCAAATTTTCGGAAGCTGCATTTTCCATTTTAAATTATTGTACACAGCAAATTTCAGATCATCTGACCCTTGCTAGCAATTCCCACTGTTTTCTCTCTAATAATATCTAGCAATTAGAGCTTTCCATCTCCTCTCTTCATTACATCCGTATACTAACATCCTGTACAAATGCAGGCAGATTTGAACTTTCATGAGGATTGTAGCAGCAGCTGAGCATAGAGAGGATTTTCTTTTCTTCTTTCTTTTAAAACAATTAAAAAGAAGTATCTGACTGTTTCTGCAAAAACTGTGGACTGGACAACATCTTGTAAAAAAACATTGCTGGCTGAAAACTAGCAGTTGCTCTGTCAGTATGACAGAATAATTAAAACCAGTATGACAATAATTAGCACTTCTATAGTTCTTTTCATCCATGGATATCAAAGCACTTCACAGAAACAAGTGCAGCTACCTCAATTTTTAAAGCTGAGCTCAGAAAAACACAAATCAGGATTTTTTTCCTTGTGGAAAATTCCAAGAACTTCATCACTGGTTTTCATTCTAAATGGATTTTTTTTTTTTTTAATTTCTAAAATGAAGAGTGTTTTTTTTTAAAAAAAGCCATGGTTGATTAGGAAATTTTGATGTTTTCAATGGAACCAAAATGTTTTGCCATTCTAAATTTTGTACATTTTGTTTTGAGTCTCTCAACAACACACTGCATCTGCCTCTGGGAAGCAAATGCCTCCTGGGAGCTGTAGTTCAGGTTTCCCCACTGAACTTGATAACTCTATTAGTTAGGCACTGCCTGTCCCATCCTCCCCTAGGGCTGGGCCTCCCTGTCCTACTGTTGTGCAGAAAACCATCACCCGTCTCTACTCAGCTCACAAATGGGAAGCACTAACTGCAGCAAGGAGGGCTGGGCAATTTAGCAAGGAAGTAAAGATAAAACCCAACAGCCTCAATGGACAATTTCATGCTTTAGAAGCCGGCCTGGCTCTCCTCCTGTGAGTCAGCAAAGCATCCTGCAGTAGATTTGACTTTTTGGATTACTGCTTTTTTGGGATGAGTTCGTTCAGGTCAAGCAGGAACAAGTTTCTGCTGCTGCTGCCTTGAGTTTATGCCCACAGTTAATATGGTCATTGTATTCTTACATTTGCACCTTACAGTTTCGTTCTTTCAAGGACCTGCCTGTCTAGAATTTGTGGGGAAGAGGGGCCATGATTGCTTTACAAACATCTCACCTCAAACCAAAGCTGCTAATGTAACTTGACAGAAGCTTATGATGGTTTACGTACCCACATGCTTACTGATAGGCACCATTCTCTGTAGTTTTAATACTGGCAATGGCACAGGACTTCTTTGTGTATCCATGTCAGGTGCCACAAAGAGCTTCCTCTCCAGGGAGATGGGAAATGTGCACAGGACCAGAGGGAGCCTGAACAAGCTGGTGCTTTTCTAGGAAAGCCCATTTCTAAAACTGGTCTGAATGTTAGAATCATAGAATTGTTTTAGTTAGAAAAGCCCTTTAAGATCATGGAGTCCAACCAAAAACCTAATATTGCCAAGTCTACCACTAAACCATGTCCCTAACCACTTCATCTACACATCTTTTAAATACCTCCAGGGATGGTGACTCAACCACTTCCCTGGGCAGTCTGTTCCAATGTTTGATAACCCTTTCAGTAAATAAAGTTTTCCTACTATCCAATCTAAACTTCCTTTGGTGCAACTTGAGGGCATTTCCTCTTGTCCTATCACTTGTTACTTGGGAGAATAGACTGACCCCCACCTCTCTCCACCCTCCTTTCAGGTAGTTGTAGAGAGAGAGGTCTCCCCTCAGCCTCCTTTTATCCAGGCTAAACAACCCCAGTTCCCTCAGCCGCCCCTCATAGGACTTTTGCTCCAGACCCTTCACCAGCTTCGTTGCCCTTCTCTGGACATGCCCCAGCACCTCCAGGTCCTTCTTGTAGTGAAGGGCCCAACACTGAACACAGAACTTGAGGTGTGGCCTCAACAGTTTCAACACTTCATTTGCCCTCCTCCTTCCCACACCCTGGGGCAATTTCTTTTGATGGTCACAACTACTAGGATACTGAAGGGGGGATGTGTTTTGACTAATCAAAGACAACTGAGCTGATTAAACTTTTGTTGTTTTCTCTGACTGTTAATTTAATAATTTCAGAGCAACAAACTGCAAGGAGACTGCAGGTTCACGAGGGAGAAACCAAGGGGAAGCAGCTGATGTTGCTACCAATTTAGCTAATGTTACTAAAACCAAAGTAGATGCTTGCAGGCACAGAGCATGAGGCAACTGAATAGTATCAGGTTCAGCCTATTATTCATGATCACACATACAACCCAGTTAATTCTTTAAATCTGACCTGGTAAAACAAGATGACCAGATGTGAACAGACATCACCCGGGGGATAATCAGGTCCAAACTCTACCCCTACAAACATGCCTTTTACCTGTATTTTAGTGTACTTTACAGATTTGGTTTTTCCCAGATGTTTCCAATACTGAGTCTGACTGTAAAACCTGACATACATTACAGTACTTCATTCCCAAATCCTTATCATATTAGCCATTTACATGTATGTCAGATCTACACCAGCACTTATTAACCCAACACCCATGTTACACAGCACAGCTTAACCTCACTCAGCGTTACCATCCAAAAACAATTCCAGTGAACAATCGAGGCACTCTTGTATTAAAAAAATATATATTTCTTTCTTTCTTCTACCTAGTACATAAGGATACTGGATTTTTCTGGGTAAAAGCCTAGCTCATAATAGGCCTCTCAGACCTATATTTCCCTACTTGCATATTTGTACAACTGAAGAAACAGGACTCTCCTCAGCTTTACCTGTAAGCAACATACTCCATCACCTCAAATGTTGATAGCTGCAAAGGAACACAAGAGAAAGACAAAACTTCTCTGATGATGTGGGACAGTAACGGAGACTGGTCTGGCATTTTTCAGTTGTAGGACAAAGTTCTCAGATAACTTTGTAAGTAGGGGAGGATTGTTTCTTACAGAGCTATACGCTCTGTAAAAAGGCAGTGCTTACAAGTATTGAAGGTAATTTGAAAATCTCCTTAATTTCTAAATTTAAAAAGTGCATGATGCCAGGCTCAGACGTTTAATTCTCTGTCAAGAAACAGAGAAGAGATGCTGATGCACAGAACTATCTTTTATGCAAAATGAATGAATATACATTCCTCTGTCAAAACATAAATAATGTACTGGGACAGTGTCACCTTGTGGTTGTTTGCTGACATAGCGGCCAACGGAGAGGGGATACTCCCTGTAGCTAACCCCCTCGCCCCCAAAAACCTTCCCTGAGGAAGGTCAACCTTAAAAACTTCCTTTGGGGTAAAACAGGACCTCCATGATCTGCCCAGTGCGCATCCTCCATGCAGGCGTTAGTAGCTTTTGCATTAATGCATCATAAAACCCTCACAGAGATATGAGGGCATTAAACACCTGAGCCAACTCCACAACTTGTGCTGGCTACGAAAGTCTCAGAGGCAGAGATGTGTGAGGAAGGAAGCTGCTAAGTTCATAAATAGGAGCTGTAAGGCTCAGCAATAAAATTCCACTTGTCTCTTTGCGAATCTCCTGCCTTGCAAGGTAAATTCCAAGAAGTGGCACATCTTCTTGCTCCTAGCACTCAAACCCTACAGAGAAAGCGGATTTTGAAAACTCTGTTGTGTAGAAGGAAGAAAAAATACAGCCCTAATTCAAAGTTACTACTAAGCAAGGAAATTCAGACACCAAACTGTGCTCTTAATGGAGAACTAATGGATGTTAATTAACCACCAATTGACAAAGAACATATTTACTGTAGTTTAACAGCTCTGCAAATAGACACAAACTCATTTACACATGTTTAAACCTTAATAAATACATTTGCAGTCACTGGCCGCTTAAGTTGATGTTCAAACTGTCCCCTATAGTAAATCTAAAGGGATACATTTGGTTGCAAAAGTTATTGCACATTAATTAAACATTAGCTCATTGCAGAAAACCAAGTAAGTTGATGGCAAATGACCTCTTTCATCAATACCAGTTTATTACACAGCTATTAAAAAGCCGTATGCAAAAATGAAGAAAAACCACCATGCCAAACAGCTTTCTCTCTGCACCATCATCTACACCTCTGCAAAATAAACATGTGCACAGGGTGTCCTGATAAGGGGGAGTTCCCTGGGCATCAGACACAGCGAGGAGGGCCACGGTAGCCTGTAGTGACATTACTGCCTGCAGTGCTCCAAGCAGCAGGTTTCTGAGAGTGATTTGATTGTGGTGAGCATGCAATGGGATTCAGAAAAGCAGAAAGCAAAGGATGGAAGAATGTGTGGTAACCCTTATGAGGAAAGGTGGTGGGAAGAATACTTGCAGATTTTTCACTCTGTAAACTTATTTTAGTCAATCCTGTGAGCCTTTGATTTGATTCTTTTCCTAGCTTTGGACAATATAATCTTCCCTTCTACTACTACATTTGCTGTCCATTCAAAACAGTGTGAGGACCTTCTCTGCAGCTCTCACCATGATCCTGCATCCATTCTCCTCCTCCCATCCTATTCCTCAGTACATCCCTTAAGGTTGCTTCTTAACTGGATCCATATCTTTTGCTCTAAAATCACTCTGCTTGCTTCCCAAAAGTCTGTGATAAGGGTTAAGCCTTTAGTATATGTCAAGTGTTTTAAGATCCCCTCACAGAAAACGCTGGGCTTAGACAACAGATAAACACTGCCTTCCTTTTGCATACATCTCATAGGAACACACGGCATAAAACCAAGTCAAACTGCATTTATCCCAGGTTGCTTCATTCTCTAATGCTGTTGCAGAAGCCTCCAGGGGAGGGAGCTTAAAAAAAAAAAAAAAAAAAAAAAAAAAAGCTTTACTTTCAAGAAACAGACTTAATCATTAAGTCATCGTTTTGTACTTTAAACAAAAAAGAAAAAACTTCAAGAAAGGAGAAAAGGAAATAATCAGCATTCATCAAATGGGAAAAGTCCAGATCATATGGTGAAGAAGTGTTTTCAGACTTTGAGAGAATACAAATAGCGGAAAATAGAAAACACAAATTAAATTAAGAATCATAAAATTGTCTCTGTTCGCACAGCTCGGGCAACAGTGTCTGGGGCCAATTTATTACTAGGCTCAATAGTAAATAAGCTTACACGATTCCCACGCTGAAATAACCCTAACTCAGTTCACAATAAAGCCACCATAGGGGTCTGGTAAGCAAAGATGAATTATAGCTGCCTGTCAGAAACAATGATGGTAATCCCATCCACTCCCACAACACCTGGGGATTAGAACCACCTTTGCAGACAATACAGCAATCTCAAATATACAATGTAACATAACAAAAGTAATTCATCAACAAGTTCCCAGATGGAGAAACTGAGGCACAAGCAGAGGAAGTTAATTGGTCCACTACCTGCATCTCATTAGAGCAGGAACAGCTCCACCAACTTTTAGTGGGGTTCTTCCCTTTTTCACATCACTGTCATCATGTCAACAGATGGACTGCAGCAGCACTCAGACGCTGTGATTATGGGCCAGGGCCCTCTTTTTGCCAGGTGCTACACAAAACAAACTGAAAGAACTGAAGAAAAGGGGATTTCCCTGTCCCAGAGTTTGCAATGGAGGTGAGACTGCATCCCGCTGTATTTGACATGGTAATTGTGCGTGGAAAACATGGGTCTGTTACTGTCTGGCAAACCTCACGCATCTGAGGACCTTAATGGTTGGAGTGAGTTTTCTCTAGTGTTCAGGATATATGTTGCATTCTAGTGATTGAACCTAGGGAAGAGCACACAGGCTGAGCTAGCTCCTCCAAGCTGAGCAACTTCCCCTTCAGCTTAAGGGGGCAAGACCCATAGCTGTGGGAACTAAAAGCGGCACAAAATACAGCAAAAGTCTATTTTTAAGCCCTTGAGCGCATATGTGTGGAAGAGCCTTAGCACAACAAAACCCTGGCTAGTCCACACCAAGTTCCTTCTGGGAAGCCACAAGCTTGGCTGCCAACCCTTCTCTTGGGCAACCAGCATGCCTAACCCAAACCTTTCCTAACTGTGGCCCTATCTCACATCCAGCTTTCCTGCTGAGGCTGTAACATTAATAACAAGAAGGAAGCAGAACACTAGCAGTGTATCCAGCAAAGTGCTACCTCTGGGTCTGGTGTACTTTGAAGGCACCAAGCTGTTCTGCCTTCACGAGGCACAACTCACATGGTAGCTGTCAGCCAAAGGCATTTAAGTCAGTTGTACAAAGATGCCTTTTCTTCTCAGCTACAGGCAACTGTGAAGTCCCTCTCTTTCCCCAGATGTTCCTGCATGCTCCATTGCAAAAAAATAAGTGGTTGTCAAAACTGTCCATGCCTCCTCCCAGGGAAACCGTAGCCAGGGGCAAGGTATGTGTGGGGGCATCCTTTTTAGAATCTGCAGCTTCGTTAAAGTAATTGGCATCTGGACTTGATTTTGGAAACTCAATACAAAAGTGGCTGATGGGGCAACTAATGCTGTGGAGTCAGAGCCAGAAACTGCATAGCAGGCTTTTGAATGTGGTCTCTGGCAAGATCTATGCAATGAAATGACATTACAGCTTTGCCATACATTACGTGCAAATTAGAAGAGGTTGGCAGCCATGCAACTGGCATAGGAGAGCAGCAATCATCCATGTAGAAGGCAAGGCTATCCATCCTCAACCCCGCACAGGGGTGGGAAAGGGAAGGACGATGCTCCTCTGCAGTAGAACTGCTTGCCTCCTTTCCCCTCCGAGTGGTCTGATGGGGAGGAAGACTCTTCCCAATGGCCAATCCCTGGTGTTCCTACCTCATTTTTCAGCTTTGCCAGAAGGTTTGATTTCCACCCCCCCGCCCCCCATGCCTATCCAAAATTGCCTTCAAGCGTCTGCTGTTTCCTCTCCTCCTCCCCAAGCATCCTGGCCTTAGTGCCAGAGAGCTGTAGGATATGTCTGTCTGCAGGTGCTGAGCAGTGATAGATGCAGACAGCTGGCTGGCCAGCCGGGATATCACCTGCTTTGCTGTTGATAAACTACTCTTTCTGTACATTAATTGCCTTTAATGTTTTCCCCCACTTAAGCAGCCATCTTCTCCTCTTTAACCTTTTTGGATTTTCTCTGAACTGTTTGGTCTACAGAATCTACAGCAAAACTCCCCAAGACCACGTAGTGCAATCTGATATCAGAGGACAGATGTCAACCTCCTGGCCCCCTATTTCCAAAGTGATGAGTATTAATAATTTGGGGAGATGTTAGTGAAAGGACCATTCATCCTTGCTATAATTTATTGTTCTTCTAGCATCTCTGAGACTTCAGGGACTCACAATTTCTTTGGTTCAGAGAGGTAAACTAAGGCAAGAATACACAGAAACTAAGTCAGAACTCTTGTTACTAGATGACAACAGACTCACCCAAAGCCAAATGGCATTTTGGTGTCAGCAGTGAGGTAAAACTGATGGTATTCCTTGTTCATGTCCTGCACACTCACTATCGTTAGAGCGGGCCGCTAAGCTTGCCCAGAGCGTCTCTTTCAAACAAACAAGGTAGGTGGCATTAATAAAGGACTTTAATGTGGGTATTGTAGGTTTGATACTTCCCAGTGTTAAGCTTGCTACCCAGCAAACGTGCCAAAACACATTATTCCTCACACTGCAGGGCTTCACAATGCAACAGTCATGAATGGTTCTACCAGCTGATTACAGTCAGACACTACCACACACCGGGACTCAAGTTTGCCATTTGCAAGACAACACAATGGCCTTTCAAACTCCCTACTCCCTGCAAGACACCACTGAGGACTCTCAAGGCAGAGAGAAGGCAGGAGGAAGCAGTACGCAGTCTGAAAAGAACTCTTTTCTTGGATATTCAATGTGAACATTACCCTGTGTCTTGGATTAGTGCACCTAATCTGTTGAATACAATACAGCTATACATTTTTTTCCTACTGATTTCAGTGTTGCTGACTACACTAGAAAACAATGTCTTAGTCTAAACCAGTTTTGGTCTTTTGGACCTCTGGATCAAGTCTAGCTCCTTGCTTTTGCAAACAATTTCATCACAGATATTTTCAAAAACTATGATGGGTAGCAAACTGGAGGACTGAGAGGAGCTAGAGTAAACAAATTCTGCTCCTTCCTCATGTCATTAGGTGCACTGTGACCTTCTATTGGAACAACCAACAGAATAGGTAATTTGGGATGCTACTTATTCAAAAACAGCTTGGGTAGCAATTCCAAGGATGCTTCCCCGTGTCCTAGTCTGCTCTTCTCAACCCCTGTTTACAACCTGTGGGATGTCTTTGGACAGTACCAGGAGGGGCTGTGGCCACCTAACAAAACAAACAAACAAAAAAAGCAAAGTTCCTCAGATAATCTCCTCCACTTCCCATAGTGCTTGTGCCTAGACATTGGTGGAAGGAAAATGGTACCAAAAAGAGAGCAACAATCACAGTAAGCTTAAATAAAGAGATATGTTACAGTAGTCACACTGACAGAACCAGAGAGAGGAGACAGACCTTTACTAATTAAAAGCAGTGGCTGTTTCCCAGTAGAGACACAAAATGGCTGTACTGCCAAAGTCTACAAAAAAGCAGCACAAAGTGCCTGAGTATGTATTTTACCTTGAAACATTCATACGGCTAGAGAAGGAAACATCAAGAAGACCTGTCAAGCAAAGGCTGGTTGAAGGAGTTAAAGCCCAGTTAAAAACTGGTAGAGTAGCAATAAAGGGCTAGATAATTTTACAAGGATTAAAGGTTTGTCCAGTGGTCAAGTGAAAACTCTGAATCAGTCTACAACATTTTGCGCAAAAGTGACTCCACTGTCGGACTCGGGAAGGCCTTTTACCTACCCAGCAGGGGTTATATTAGATGTAGGAGCTGAAAAAGGGGCACTTGGGCCATTCTAAAGAGCAGTTTCTACACAGGGCCAT
Organism: Antrostomus carolinensis; assembly: GCF_000700745.2. Lineage (NCBI taxonomy): Eukaryota > Metazoa > Chordata > Aves > Caprimulgiformes > Caprimulgidae > Antrostomus > Antrostomus carolinensis. Next base: position 23,190 of record NW_010300318.1, on the reverse strand, counting down.
GGCAGATGTGATGTTTTGGAGTCATACAAAATTCAGAGACTATTATGTGACAGATGTTACGGAAGCATGGAATAGTCAGACCAGTGCATTAACTTTATAAATATTACATGCATCCTTATGGATTTTTTAGTGATTATATGCTTGGCTCTACAGGTAAACCAAATAAAGTTTTCTGTACATCCTAAGACACCCTGAAGGGGACTTAATGCAAACCTTCCCATGAAGACCCAAAAAATAAAATAAATAAATAAATAAAGGTAAAAATGTCATTTACCTTTTGACCTATATCAAGAGAACCAACAATACTAAAGTCATGAAACAATACAAGCTCCTGGCCTGACTCAAACATGACTTGAAAGACCTGCTAGTCTCTCTTTGAGGACATAAGCTCTATCTGCACTGTAGAATGTGAGAATATTCCCCAAGATCCAGGTGCATGCCTAAGTTGTGACGATACCCATATACCATTTTGCTTTCCTCTGAGTTTTTTGTTAGTTCACTCTTTTTTTTTTTACATGGCAATCAGGCAGATAAGACCCATTGTGTGCGCCTGGGACACACAGAGGGCCACAGAATGCATATGCCCTAAAATATAAGTTAGACTTTGACAACCACCTGCAGTGCTTTACAGGTTATAATTTTAAGTTAGGGAGCTGATAATGATGAAGAAGACAGTATGGAACAGCTGCACAGCATCAGGTTTGAGTAGATTTAGGTGGCAGTCAAGGTCTTGTCAAGAGCTGAAGAGTCATCCCCACTGGCAGCACCTGGGCCAGCCTTGGGGTCTCCTCTCTGATTACTGGCCATGGTTGAATACGTGGGTCTGACGTGGCTCTGATGGGCATGTGGTATAGGAAATACTCTGCAAGACTCAAACATACTCACAGCCTCCCCATGTGCCACACATTGTGTTGGCGGCTGAGTCATCATTTACAAACGTCATCATTTCCACAGGCTGCTGTTTTCCAACTGACCTCACCCTGACTCCTCCTGCTGCACAGATACTCATGCAAACAAAAGCTCTGTCAGCTATGCAGAACCTACCTTCCTTACTGCCCATTTTGTATTCTTAATTCCATACCCACATCAGCTAAAGACATGTAATTGCAGCAAGCTCCTCCTCTGATGCAAAGATTCCCCTGAAGTTCATTAACATTTGTACTGTAACTACTGTTGAGCTTGCCACGTTTCCAGTCAAGATTTCATACAAAATGAGGTTACCAAATAATGGCTTAATAGCGAATGCAGGGTAATTTATATATTGAAATTAAAGATTAAACTTTAATCTTAATTAAATCTCACAAAAGTTCAGTAAAGCTACCCAAATTATAAAAAAAATAAAAGATTATTGATTATTTGAGAAATGGAAATCACATTTAATAAATACAGGAGTGAGCCATTAAGGGAATGGGGAGACCAGAAAAAGCACTAACTGGTGATTAAAAGAAGATAAATATTTATTAAATGCTGCTGTGATTTATTAAGCTGTGTGGGGCTAAACAAATGTAATTTGATATCTGAATCATATCTCATTCTGATACAGCCTTCATTAAATCTGAAGTCTTGGCTTTAAATGGATATCGTATGTTCCCTTCAGTTCTTAATCTCTTTGAAATATCAGTTTGATGCTGTGGAAGACATTGAAAGTCACGGAGACTGAAGTCTCCTGCGTATCAATGAGGTTGTTTTGCACTACAGGTGAGTAGTCAACTTCCCATTCCTCAGTGCTTTTTTATCCAGGACCTGTTGCAACCTTGCATTGTCCCCTGGTGACAGAGCAACATTCAGATTTTAAAACTATTCTGCCAGACAGGAAGAGCACAACTTCAAATTTCAATCAGTCCTCCAACAACCAGTGTGGAGGTCTGAGGCAGAACACCCTTCACTGGTTTTTAAGCAGGAAAGCCAGCTGTCACACTAGTGCAGCTGCTGCCCAGCAGAACATTAGCAGAGGTCGAGTAGGCAAAAACATCTACCCCCTTGTCAATACCCGATAATTAGTCTAGCACCAAACAGCTCTGTTGATGCAACTTTCCAGCTGAATTGTTAATCATGCAGGAGCTGAGAAATTCATTCTTCCCAAGGTTCACAAAGCAACCTTATCTCAGGCACCTTGCAGAGGGAGGTGAGGGTCTGTCAGAGCATGACACTCCATGCACACAAGGTGTTTGAATACAAACGTTTCTCGAGGTTAGACAGCAAGTTGTCTCTGTCTTAAATGCATTCTCATGCTCTCTTTTCAGCCTCTATTTGGAAGAGGAGCTTCTTGATGAAAGTTACTGGCATAAATGAATTGCTGCTGATAATTAAATTTGCACAGAGTTAAAATTAAGTTACAGTGCTCTTTCCCAGTACTAGAAGACTGAGTAATAAACTGCTGGTGAGAATCATTGCTTGTTACACTGTGAACCTGAAAACAGGTCGTATGGAGAAGCATTCAACTTCACCAAGTTCGCCTGAATGTGAATGTTGTAAGAACTCTCATTTCCCCCCTCCCGACTCTCTTGCCATCCTCCTCACCCCACCAAAAAAAAAAAAAAAGAGAAAAGAGAAGAAGAAAAGATGTGAAGTCCCCACAAACTGCAGAGGGGAAGAGACAATCCCATACTATTCCTTTTGTCTTTACAGGAAATAAGGAACAAAATCAGATTGAGCTGGGCTAATGTGATCAGTCATAATGAAGAGTTCCACCTCTCTTATCTCTACTATCTTCTTTTCTGCAGTCACATGAGTACAGAGAAGTGCAGCAGTGGGACAGAAGGGAGCAGAGAGTGCCAAAACCACTTCAGATCTGAGAGGACTTGATATTTTGAAGGTAAAACCCAATCATCCCTTTTGGAAGTGGTTCTTACTCTTTACTGACACAGGCACCCTGGTGAAAGCCAGGGTCCAGTCTCAGGGGCCAAGGAGATTCATTAAACCAGATTAAACTTCTTGTGTTATTAAAGAGCAGCTGGGAGAGATGCCTTTGCATTGTATGCAGCTTTCCTGTAGGAATTTCACGATAGCAAACTCCTGGCACTTCCTCTCCCTTGTGCAAGCATGAGTTGATCTAGCAGAAAGTCATTATTTTCAATGTGTTTAGCCAGAAAAAAAAGGCATGACTTTAAAATCTTCACTACCATCAGAGCCAAGCAGTTTCTTCTTCTGGAACTCACTTTTGGGTTGAAAACACGAGCAAAAAGTTGAAGCCCCTGAAGCAATTGTCTTGGAAAGTTTTAAGCTACTGAAGATAGCGGGTTTAGGACCATAACTACAATAAACACAGCAAATGAGTAAGAGTCTCCTGGCAAGAATAAACCAGAACTGCAGAGGCTGACGTTGCCAGTGAAAAGAACAGGAAGGTAACCAAGTGAAGAAACAGCACGAGGAGGATAATCCTTATTTGGAAGCAATCCATTCCAGCAATAAATTAAGCCAAGGATCTCTGCATCAGAAAACAGCAGGGCAACCTATTAAACTAAAGGACAATCCGCTTTTTCTGTTACCTTTGAGCCCTGACTGAATGGCAAGAGAAACAAACATGCCAGAGATCAAAATGTACCTTATTTCAATAGCAGTAATGGTCAGCTGGAAGTTACAGAGATGGTGAATTTTTTTCCCTGCACATTCCTAGTGCAAGTGCCCGATCTTCAGCGACAATATCGCTGGATTGCAATGGTCATAAAGATCAACTCACAGAAGAGGGCTTGGATAGAAGAATAATTATAATTTGAGTTTTATGTCAAAAACATAGCGGCTCTCACCCCAACTGCTGTGATGGGATTAGGTGAAATACACAGTGCAGACTGGTGAAGCATTTTTCACAGTGGTATTAGAAGACATAGTGGTAAAAGAGAGAAAAAAAAATAAACTCTATACATGTTTAGCTCAAAGGGGTCTCTGGATCCGCCAGCTGGAACACACAACAGCATGTGCATGCTGGCATGCTCCATGGCCACATTTACTGCAGGAAAGCAGCATCTTCAGTTAAGGGATTTCTGAGGGGCCAACACAGGCTCTGTTTCACAGGGGTTTCTATATTACAGAGAAATGAATACACTGTACAAAACAGGGAGAAGACAGTTAAAAGAAGAGTACTAGCAAGTCTTAAATGTATATTGGCTGCATGTATAATGTGATCAAAAAGAGATAGGTTATTTAGATTTTGGATGAGGTCCCTCTACACTTTTAGATAGCTGCTCCAGCTATCAACAGGACTTCTGGTAAGGCCTCTTACTCCCTTTCTGAATAACAGCCTGGCTGGTGTATTTTCATCTTTACTTTCACACTACCAGTTGCTCTTCTAGTCAAAAGCCCCCAAGAGCTGCTCTGATGGAACTCAGAGCTGACATGTTGCTCCCTCTGGTCTCCCAGTCATAGGCTTTCCCAAAGAAAGAAGAGGTATCCAACGATCCCAAACTGTGCACACTCCATTTGGTGATGAGCACAAACAACCTTTACCTGACAGACACTCAAGCATCTCCAGCTTCCTCTAGTTCCCACTGTGATACTCATGCTGGTGCAATTTATTTATTTATTTATTTTTAAAGCTCAAATTAGGCTGACAAACACAAATGGACTGTGAAAAGGGCAGACTGTCAAAAAAGGTTCCTCTTTTAAACAACACTGGCGAAACAAGTAAAGTAATTCCTCATTGCAGAGTTACCTCTAAAGTGAGCTCTCGGTTACATAGTACTGTGACATCTTCCTTTCTCAGCTCACTTTAAAGTCCAGCTGGCACTAGAAAGGAGTCACAGAGTTGTTGCTAGTTGCTGCTTCTCCTGTCAGTAAAGGGAACCCAGACCCACCTTGTGCTCTGCTGACCAGGCCAAAACACTTTGCTAGTCTGTATTGTGTTGCCCACAGAAACTATTTTGAAGGGGAGATTCCATCATCAGGTGAATAAGTCATATATGATCCCTGGCTATGTTATCAGGCCCCTCATGGGATATTTCTAACAATTATAAAATGTTATTGCTGCCATTATCAGGCACTTGGCCTTTATCTGTTACCTATGACATGCCTTGTTATTCAGGCAGGTCTTGGGATACCTTCAAGGAGAGATCATCTCATCCAATATCAAATACACCAACTTTCTTGGCTCTTTTTGATTCTCCTTTTTCTTTCAGCCCCTCCTAAACTAGCTTGCAAAGAAGATGTGTGCAGCCCCCCGCAACAAATCTCAAGAGGAGAGCTGAAGGAACCCTGTATCACACCATGTCTCTGTCCCTGCCCTACCACAGGGCCTCCCCTACCCCCCAAGTGTTCAATCTAGATTTTAGAGAGCAAAGGCAAGTTCCTGATCTTTCCACACTGGTCTTTATAATGACACAGGAGGAAGAGACATTCAAAAATCAAGAAGACTGGGCAAAATGGATGAAGCAGCTGCCCTGGATTGAGATTTTTACAGCCCAACCACTTCTGCATTCATTCAAAACACCACAGCAGCTACACTTGTCTTCTCCCTGTTACTCAGCATGTTTGAAATCCTCAGCACCTCAATAAAACTGGTGTGTGATGACTAGTAACCGTATCTGAGTATGTGCTAGCCCTCTTTCCTTTTGTGAGGCTGTCTCACCTTTCCTCCACGAGCATACAGGCATCACCATTGGGGCTTTGGTAGCAGGTAGTGCAGGGTGCCCTGGGTGCGAGAGGTCAGGGACTGCCCCGTACTGGTTCCAGTCAGTACCAACCCAGACTGCTACTATGCTGTGGTCAGTCAGAGGGGCCACAGCCCTACAGACACAGCAGGGTAGGGAGGGTGTCAGCATGGGGGGCAGGGGAGTGTGGAGGAAACACAGGAAGGGACACAAAAGGAGATTTTTTTAAGATGAGGTACACCTCTGAGGTGACTGCAGCTGGGGGGGACCAACACCAAACCAGGGATACTCCTGAGGGACCGCAGCTGTGGAGAAGCAAGGCAAGCAGGGAATGAGTGAGGAGGAAGGAGCAGGGGAAGGAAAAAGCAAAAAAACAGGAGCAGCAGCAAGAAACCATCAAGCAACAACCCAACCTCCTGCACAACCAGTCACCTCACCCAAGAGACTGCCAGGGACTGAGCATAACGTGGCAAAAACAAGGTGAGAAGGGAAGGGGAGGTGTTGGACTGAAGCTGACCTTGGAGAAGGAGAGGAAAGGGTTTTCTCCCTGTGTTTGTTTCATTGTTTCCTTTCTTTGTTTCTCCATACACAAACCAGTAATTAAACCTGTATGTTAATGGGCAATAAAGTAAAATTCAGTTATATTCTCCAAGCTGAAACTGTTCTGCCCCTGACAATGGAGGTAAGGGAAAGTTTTTTCCTCGAGTGCGGTAAAAGAGCCCACGTAAACATGGAGACACTTGCCAATGATTGAAGGCAGCAATATCGTAGGAGCATGGCCTCCAGCGGCACAGTTGCCTCCTTGCTCAAGCTTCACTCTAGCCAGAGGCTTTACTCCAAGTGCTGATTGCTCACAAAGATTTGAAGAACAGTTATGGTGTTGCTTTCAATAAGGAGACAGATAAGCTCCAGTTGGTTGGTATCCACCTTACGTAAGTTTTTTTTTCTCTTGTCTCAAAATTTCTCTTGAGAGCTCATCTAATTTCAATAGTTTGGAAGGACAAGGTGCACCTAATGAAACTTTAAGTAAGAATTATAAAGCAATATTGCCATTTTTTTTCCATGTTTGACCCATGCAGATATGGTAGAGCCCCTATTGTGTGTCTCTCCTAAATCTTACAATGTTCTGTTTCATAAGACATGATAGTCATGCTATGACTTTGAAGATCAAATGATGGAATCAACCCAACTTCTTGCAGGTGCAAAAATGTCTGCCAATGTCATGGTTTTTAATAGCCACATCAGAACTCTAAAAGGGAGCTAATATATCTAAAACCCAAAATGACAACTGTCCTTCTGGGGAGAACTTCAGTATGGAATAGATGAGTGGCAAAATGCAGGCAAGGAGGCACCAAATGGGCTGCAATACAGAAATCATGCCCCTGCCCATCAAGATGTTTTTACTACATACACTGACATTACTAATGTACAAGTCATGTGAGTTAGAGGCATCTGATCCCCCCTCCACTCTAGAAAAGCCTACTGATACTTTTCAATGCTGCTACAATTATCTAAACAGCAAGCATCTTGAACAAACCAGAGAATTGGCAGATAAATAAGATTGCTCTTCTCTCTACCTTCTACTTATAAAAAGTTGTCAGTATGATAAGGTCTCTAATATTTCACTGAGATACTGGATGTTTGGCACCAGAGCTTGCAAAAATTTACGTGTGCTATATAGAAACTCTACTAATCACATTTAGGATGAAAACAAGAAAATCCCTTAAAGGAATCCAAGAGGGAGACTGAGAGAAACTTAATATAATGAGCATTCTTTACTTCAGCATTCAACGTTTCCTTCCTTCCACATCTGCCAGCACCACATCTTTAAGACTCTCACTATGCCAGCTCCTGATCTAGGTACGCTTAGACTTTATTATACTCAATTTACAAGTGGAGAAACTGAGGCAGTTATGAAACAAATCATAGCTATTTAGAGAGAGGGAGAATCCAAAGTAGAGCCCCAAATCTCTTGTTGCCTGCTGGACTCTACCAGAATTTGCTGGGTACAAACGTCTCCACTGGACTAGCATACTGAAGGACCCAGTCAAAACCAGGGACTCTTAGATTAGGTTAGCAATGTCTTGAGAATTAAGATGAGAAAGAGGGCTATAGGAAAGAAATAAAAGCAATCGTACCTTAGCAACATCACTCATAGCTGGAAAAGGAGAGAAAAGCTATCCCAAGTAAAGATCAGAAACAAGCAGAGAAAGGGAAGCTATTAAAAGTCAGATCCTAACTGGGGGAGGGACAGATCTCAGCAGTATAGCAGTGAGGTTTGTGAGCAAAGACTGAGATGCTGGATTTAACTAATACATTTCTAAAAACATGGGCTTTCAAGGAATGTGTCTCTCACGCCATAAGTACACGGGCAGCATGTGGTCCCCCAGCTACTGCCAGAAACAGCAGATCACTGCCCACACCTTAATCAGGAAGGGTCAAATTCAAAACTCACAGATGCCAACTTGGACCTACCAACAAACACATTTTCCAGACACTTTTCAGAGGAGAATCACATTACAAATAATACATTAATTTTCTTTATACACTTCACTAATTATTATTCTCATTTCCTGATAGGTCCATTAATCTCTCCTTTATACCTATTGTCAAAAACCTCTGGCACATGCTATTGGCATTGCTGATGCACTTAGTGTGCGATTGCCCTTGACCATCTTGTCTTTCTCCTCCTTTTTTTCATAAAAATACAACCTGCAAGATTCGGGTCTTGAGACCATTTAAAATTTGTGGGTGTTCTGGCTAGTCTGTTCTCCTTGCCACCACTTTTATATCCTCACAGTTTCATGTTATCACCTTTATTCACAGAGAAAATACTTCGCAGATACTTGATAGCAGCCCGATAACACACTTCCAAGCCTTTGCTGTTCAGAACATGCTGAATTTGGGACAGGAACTGTATTTCACCTCTAGGCGTTATCCTAACACTATAAATAATATACAAAGCATTGTAAGGATTTCAATATCCTTACTTTTCCCTCCAGACTCTTAAAACTATCATCTGAGTTTTTAATAATCTACTTACGTGAAGTTTTGTGTCATGTCACTCTTCAAGTGATTCCCCTAGGAAGACAACAGACTTGGTCTATTCAAGTCACTCAATAATTGAGCCACAATAAGCAACACTGGTTGGAAGAACCCCCTTTTGGAAAAACTCTATAAAAATGACAGTTTGTGGAAATCAAAGTGTTCTGCAGGTATGTGTCAATCTCATCAAAGCTTTGGACTGTATCATACTCGGTTTCCTCAGAAATTTTCCTAGAAGTTAATTTCCCATCATCTGTTTGTTCTTGCCTTTCAAACTTTCCATCCTGATTTGCAGCTAGGTTTTATTTTTATACCTTTATTTTTTAAAATAAAAACAACACAGTGGGTTTTTTTTTTCTAGAGGAGGGTGGGGAATAAAAAAAAAATAAAGAACTCCAACCAGATACCATATGTCATTTCAGAACTAACATCCAGAGTGCCTATAATGGGAGCCAGTACTCCTTATTGTGCATTCAAGAAATTAGCTGCTACAAACAACATTTGCTTGAGCCTGATAAACTGTTTCTCCAGTCCATGTGCTGCTGGTATGTGTGTTCAATTTCAGTTTGGATAATTCAGAATAATCCTATTATAGAAAGGCACAAGGCACAAAGTTCAGTTCCAGATGACATGTCAAAGTTCAGCAGCACTTGCCATCGGGACTTCTAACTTTGGTCCAATTCTGAATTAGTAGAGATTTCAGTTCTTCCCTAAAGTATCAAAAGCATGGCTTTGAGTGTTTCCTCGCTGTGGTATTTCAGAGGCTGACAAACAGTTAATATGCTTATGTCTTTGAGACCTGAAATCTATCTCACTAAAAGCTTTATCAGAACCAGATTTTGATAGAACCCACACAAATCTATGTGGAATGTTTGTCTGTGACCTTACCACATTCTTCCCCACACAGAGGCAGAATTTATGGTATCCCATTGATATTCCCTATTCCATTTTGATTCAGAATTGCCATTTACTCTGTTGTATATTTATATTTTACCTCAATTCTGCCTCACTTCTTTAAAAGATACTTAGCTCTGGGAGCATATCCTAGCAGTCTCAATAGAAAGAAGAAAAAATAAAGAGTTTTCTTCTGCTGTGATTTAGTATGAAAATAACAAGAATACCAGGGCTCATTGGTATACAAACCAGCTAAGCAAATACAATCACGTTGGGTAAGGGAACATATTGTTATCCGTATATTATATTTTCATGAGAGTAACTAGGGCTCCCTGGCTCCCCACTCTACAATTTGAGAGGAGGGCAGATAAAAGCCTATGTGAACTAAGGCAGAGGAAATAAACCCTCAGGCTCCAGTTTTCTGAGGCCCCATAGCTTGGCCCTCTCAATTCTCCACTGTCTCCTGTGCTTTGCAGGTTTCTGACAACTTATTTCCAACAGCATTTTAAAAGGCAGTAGATAATTTGAGACAAGGGCTATGTGTGTAAAAATGCAGTGGTTTTATCCTACAAGCCCAGAGCAGATGTACCTCCATTGATAGAAAAGAAGGTGATACCAGCACAGATCATTTCCATTCCTGCACAAAAGGAAGGCATTCCAATACAAACATACCCCAGATAGCACAGATGTGCTCACGTGGAGGCTTGTAACACTTCAGTGGAATGTGTGTAGACTTGGTATTATTTGGACTTGCCCAGGTGGTACTGAGTCACTTGATAAAGTCACTCATAATTTCATTTTGCTGAAAATTTGCTTCTGCTTTGAGCATTACTCCTTGACTATTTTTACCTTTCCAAGCTGTGGTACTGTTTAGGCCCCCATAACATTACTCTTAGTGATAAAGATTTCATTTTCAGTTTTGCTACCACCACTGGATTTTATCACCCAGTCTGAAGACTCCTCACAATTTACTAGCTTTTACATGGCTCCACACCAGATTTTTTTTTCTTTTGCTTCTAACTGCATATAAGTAGGAGTTTTCTAGAAACCAACTCTTCTGCCTTCCTGCAGAAATTCTTTGCTATTCATTAATCAACAGTTACAACCAGCTAGAGGGAGAAACGAGACAAAATCTATGCACTGGCTAGAGGGAATGTCTCCTAGGGGAACCCCCTAAGATCACACAATGTCTACCCTGCAGCTTATACCCAAAGAAGAGAGTGGAGGTATCTGGATCTTCAGCATGAAACCCACCTGCTAACATGATGAGTGCAGATGTGAGAATGATTTCAAGCATATCTAGAGATGGTTCACTCCTGACGATGAGAGGTGAAGTAGCTTTAGTGCCTTGAGCATTAGCCTAGTTAGTCATACAGCCTTTGCTCCAGCCCAAAAACAGCTCCAGAGGAAGTCAGCCATTAATATCTAAATAAAGATGACTCTGACCCAGGAAACTGTTCACTCAGCTTTTCCTTTACCACATCAGCATTTTCTAACAGCTAGATATCTATCCAAACACACCCCCCTGCCTTTTCCTCTGGCTCTGCATAATGGGCCCCTCTGCATTAGCCTGTGAAGTCCCTGTGAGACCTGCCCTGTCACTGGTGTTTCACTGGAGCTACCCAGGCCTAAATAAATTCCCCTTGTCCTAAACCAGCCTAACAAAACAGCAAGAAAAGAAAAAAGTAAGGGAAGGGAAAAACAAGGAGGAATAAAGGAGGAAAGACTGAAAGGTTCTGGAAATAGCTGGGATTGTTCATGCTGAGCCATCAGGCCCTAAGATTTGAATAATACATGTTCCATAAATCTAAGTGTCCCTGCTTGCCACATTTTAGAACAGGGAGCAAAAATAATAGCTACTGTCCACACTTATCACCAATAATAAATTACAGGGCTCCTGTGTGTGGCAGCGATTAATGCAAAACACAACCCAAAACACATAACTAAATAAATAGATAGTTTGACTTTCCCGGGGGTTATCTCTTTCCTCTTCTACACCCCTCTCAGAGTTTCCTTCCAGCCAAAAACTATACTGGGAAAGACCCATCCTTAGACTGTACCCCCTTCAGACAGACAGGCAGACTAACTCATGGTTATCTTCAGAATATACACCAAGGCAGTCAGTAGTGCATACACACCTCTGAAAACAGGAGACAGCAATGCACTGCACAGCTTTTGGTTCTTCTGAAAGACTTCAGTCTTCCTCAAGCATCATTTCCCCCTTAAAACAGGGCACACACTCATGGATGCACCTCTCCAAACATAAGGTCCATACCGCTTCCCTGAGATCACATTCTGATCTACAGGTGTCACATGTGCATACGAGGGACAGAACATCCTTTCAGCAGCACTCTCCTCTCCTTCAGTTTCAAACAGTTAACTAAGGGAATGCTGGGGTGCTCTTCAACCCTAAAGCAGCAGTACGGTAGCAGGGAAGTCAGTTGAAAATGATGCAAGGGTACAGTGTGAGCAACAAAAGGGGCTACAGAAAGTCCATATAGAACTAGCCTTTCCAGTGAAAGACTTGCCTGTAAGGACTCCACTGTGCCCTCATTTTCACCTGGTCTAGGAATTACAAGCTCAAGCAAAACATTACTCTTCATTGCCCATGCTTCCTCAGTAGCAATGGGTCACTTCCACAGGAGTAAGAGGAAAAAGAAAACTTAGCAGGCAATACAGAAATCCAAAAATAATTGGGAAAGTCAAAGGGAAGGTGTGAGGTGTGTGCAGCTTCCTAGGCTGTCAACCTTAACATTACAAAAAAAAAAAAAAAAAAAAAAGCACCTCCACCCCCCAAAAAAGAAAACCCAACCCAAAACATCATCCACTGAAGAAATTTAACATGTTCAAAACTTAAAGGGTTAGACAATCAAGGCAGTGCTGGTACAGGAAGCCATTAGAAGCGACCAAGCACTTAAACACAGCTGTAATCACTGCTAGACCGTGGCAGCTCACAGGTAACCAACTATATCCTATTCTTTCTCCTAACATTTTAATTCTGACATACACAATTTTGGTGGAAAGCTGCTTTTCGTTTTACACAGACTGCCTTCTGTGCTCTGCCAGTCTTTTCCCTCTGAGGGAAGGGTGATCTGTCTCTAGAGAAATCTCTTTCGAGTAGTGGCAATTTTCCCCTAGAGAAGCCATCCTTGTTTATAGCATGGGCTTCTGCGTAGAGCTGCCCTTGGCACCCTCCCTTTGTAACTGTAAAGCAAGAAACAGAGCTGGAAAGGTCACAAAAACCAGAGTAAATCGCAAGACAGAGGCTACTGTAACATCTATAAAGGCAGCTTGGATGGAGCTTGAGACCCAAGGTATAACACCATTATTTGACCTGACTGAACATCTATGCTATCTGTCAGATGCCCTCTTCATCCTGTAAGGCCCCTGTGCTGTTCTCCGGCATGTCAGCATAAGTCTTCTCACTAGAATGGAGACACTCCAATTTACAGAAGCAAAATAAGAAAAGAAATTGTGGGCTGATGCCACTGAAGGTGATGTAACTCACACGAATGAGAGCAGAAGGGAAAAAAAAGAAAAAAAAAAAGAGGAGGCTCATACACAAAGCAGGCACTATCATTATTATTATTATTAGCTATTCATTACTCATATGTTGGTATTATAGTAGGATCCAAAAGCCTCATTCAGTATCAGGGCCCCATTGTGCTAGTCTCTATGCAAATACAAAGAAAGCCAGGAAGAGCTCACAGCCTAATTTAAGACAAGATCCAGCAGGTAAATGTAATTGGAGGAAGGGAGGGTAAAAAGACCATGTGATTTCACAGGCTAACAGTACATTGCTGAATGCTCATTCCTTGGAGATCTGAAAGGTTACGGCTTAATAACCCTCAGGGATGCTTCTTATGGCTTTAAACTGTGAAATATCTGACCTCCTGGGTAACCATGGCACAATAATATTTCCTTTAGTTAAGTGTTTAAAACGTGCTTAATGAGTAGTCCATTATCTCTCCACTTGCCTCACTGACATGTCTGTGGAGCAGGTAGTGCTGTCCCACCCCCACCATGGTTTTTTTTACATTTCGGTTTCAAATGCTGCCATGCCAGGTGTAATGCCTTGGATTGCCCTCCCTCCTGAAGCATTTTATTTCACCAGTCCATATGTTCTAAACATATGGCACTGTCCCACTACCATGTTTTCTTAGAATTAAGAGGTCTCCTCTGCTGCCTGCTTGAGCATTAACCATTAACAATTATTTATTTATTAAATGACAGACAACTGGGTTGTTTTTTTTTTTCCTTCATAAATGGTGGAAAGAAGCCAAGGATATTACTGAGCAAAATGCCAGCACTGGTGCTTTTGGCAGGCTAAATCTTCCCAGGCCCCTCTTTAGAGGGTATTGATAGCGTGGATCCTGTTTGTACAGGTTATATGCTATCAATTAGACTTGTAACAAAATTGTGATCTTGCCAACTAATAAAATACAGCCTTTACATCCAATTCACCTGTGCTTCATTTAAGATTTCAAAAAAGGTTAGTCCAGCTAGTTCAAACAAAAGGCTTACCTACTCCTCACACCACTTGCAGCAAGTCATGTCAGTCCTTGGCTTCCTCAAATATGAAGTTAGGGTAATAGTCACCCATCTTTCACAGCCATTAAAGATTAATTCAAAGATGCATGTGAAGAAGTTTGAGACTGAAAAGCACTCAACATTCTTAAACATGGCAGGAAGTTCAAAGCAACCCTGATGAAAATAGTTTGACGCACCTTTTCTTTTTAAGCTGGTATTTTGACTTCTGCATTAGAAAACTGCTTACCTTCTAGGTCTGTGGCATACAGAGTGTGGCTCATAAGCATTCAGTATCTAAAATGTAAATATGCTTTAGTTGAAAAGTATTTGGTGCTGGTTCTTCTCTACCCTTTCACTGGGAAAATCAAAGCAACTTCCAGTAGCGAGGCAATGGTGCGATTAACATCTGTCATGGATCATTTTTTCTTCTCATTTGTTCCCCTAGATCAACTGCGGTACATTTGAGGGGGACAAAGGAGGGTTGCTTGGTTTTTTTTATTTTTATTTTTTTTTTTTTTTTTTTTTTACCTCCTAGCAGTTCTTTTATGCATTTCACTGATTGCATACATGCAAATAATACCTAGAGAAGGAAAGGCAGAGGAAGTGTATATTATACTCAGAATAGAAGCTTGCAAGATTTGCGGTGGCCATTCATCCCATCACTGTTGACAAATTAACAGAAACCAACTATCTCATACCCTAACCAACTCTAAGCTTGCAAAAGAGACCTCTGCTCTGCCTGAGAATCAGAGAGGTGAGACATGGCTCACACTTTGACAATATGGCAGTCATCTTGGTTCACCTTTCAGGACATATCAAAATCTTGACTGGGACTCAATATTGTGGGGCAAAAGTAAATCTGATTTGGTTGCCTCTGCCTAAGTGAGCAGATGTAGCTTTGGTCTGGCCCCTTGCTCATGTTCAACTTCCAGTCAACTGTTTTTGTCTGTACAGTCATCTTATCCAAGAGCTACAAACTCATGTTTCAACTGCAGGACAATGGAATGGGAGACCTATCACTTGAGTTCATTTAATGGAGATGCCAAACAGAGACATTTAGCAGGTGTATACTCTTGTATTCAAGTATCTTGGCAATTCCTCCAGTAACATCCCTGAGCAGCCATTAGCACAGGGAGCCATGTGGACTAGGCATCCCTAAAAGGTCTAGTTCAATCATCCATGACATACAGATAACCTCAAGTAAGCGTGAGCTCTAGATGCATCCATTTGATCCCACTTTGAAAACACACTCTTTTTCCATACAAGACAATAGCATAGGGGATGTCTGTCATTTATACCTATGCTTACCTCAGCTGGGAGGCAGAAGTAAGAGTCTAGGCACCTTAGATGATTCAAGAATTAAGAAGAAGATAGACAGACAGGCTGACTGCAGGATGACTGTCACTGTTACCATTAAAGACGCTTCCAAAGACCATCCTCCTAAATTGGATACTTCAACTGTATGCCTGAAGTTTGTGTGAAATAGCTTACACAAAGTTGTAAGTTAGCTTCAGATAAGTCTCTGAAGCTCAGGTATCAAGTATGGTGGGGAGAAAGCCATGTTTCATCTCAGAGGTCAAGGCTTTTCTCACTATTTGGTCTGAATCAAATTTGAGCAGCTCCTCCAAGCCTAGCCACCATGAGTCTTCACTTTTTTTTTTTTCCCTTTTTAATTTTGGACTAGAAAAACAGATCTAACCACACAGAAAATTAGCAGGACAGGGGCCAGTCTTCACGAGTATGCAGTAATGAATGGTTTCTCTTTGCTAGGTTCTTCTTCTGTTATTATCTTTGAAAGCCAGCCAGCCCCTTTACTCTATGAATTGGGTTTGCTAATTTGCAAGAGGTTGGAATCATTTCTCATGTTAAGAAACTCAAGATAAACATGCTGTGCTCTCTTTCC
>NW_010300318.1:5496-7223 GCF_000700745.2 Antrostomus carolinensis | reverse complement strand
TTTTTTCTCTTTCTTGATAGTTCCTTTAATCTACAATAAATGCCATTTTGGACTGAAAGTGCTTGTTTTGAGCAGGGAGACATTAGAGGCCAGCATGGAGAAGTGGACTTGCAGAGTCCATACTTGCTAGTTAGACACTTAGAATCACAGAATTGCCTAGATTGGAAAAGACCTTTAATATCATCAAGTCCAATCATTAACCTCTCACAATGACAAGTTCTCGAATAAACCATGTCCCTCAGCACTATGTCTACACAACTCTTAAGTACCTCCAGGGATGGAGACTCCACCACTGCCCTAGACAACCCCTTCCAATGCCCAAGAACCCTTTCAGTAAAGAAATTCTTCCTCATATCCAATCTCAACTGCCCTTGGCGTGACTTGAGACCATTTCCTCTTGTCCTGTCACTTGTTTCTGGGTTGAATAGACTGACTCCCACCTCTCTACACCCTCCTTTCAGGTAGTTGTAGAGAGTGTGGAAGTTGGCCCACAGGAATTAGGCACTGAAGCTCAGAGCTGGCACTCTGGGAATGCACTTCTCTCTAACAGGAAAGGAAGTTTCAAGCTTCCCTTAGTTCTGGGCAGGCTGCCTGAGGCAACAGGGACCCACTGCAGTCCAGAGCGGCCTTTGGGAAGCTGAATGTGCATTTTTATCATTCCCTTACTGCTTTTCTCCTCCTCACACACTAACTTTTTATTTTATTTTTTTTCTTTTGTAAGGAAAAGCGAGAAAAGAAATTTTATAGTTTATTTCAGAAGAACTTAAGCCAACCACAAGCTTGTATCTAAGCAACCTGGAACTGTAGGAGGAGGCAAAGCCAAACCTTACCCCCTGGCTCTACGCTTCAGGGCAGCTCCCAGCATAAATATCCTTTGGTATCTTTTGTATTTGGAGAGTACTGAATTTTTCTCTGACTTCTGCAACTCAAGCCCTTTTCATTGTTTTCAAACAACTGTCCTGGTGGAGAGCATGGATCTACAATGTGCCTTGTACTATAGGCCTTCAGACTTCTGTGGCTGACTTGGGGGATTCACTAGGCATTGTAAAGACTTGAGCATTTCTTTTTTGCTTGCAAAAGGGCAAATGCCAGTTTGAAAGACACAGATTTCTATAAAAGCTCTATTGCTTCAGGATATACTACACCCTGGCTCCAGCGGTACTAAAAAATAAAATAAAATAAATCAAACACATTAAACCGACTTCCTTGTCAGGAAACTAATAGCACAAAGCCAGTGTACCAGGAAAATGTGAAGCGCGTTAATGATGTAGATCTGTTTTAAGAGCATTTCAGCATCTGCTATGTGCAACTCAAGTCTGCGTCTCAACTTCTACCTCAAGTGGCCTCATTACACAAACGGAGCTAGAGAGCTTGGGCTTCTGCACTGTTCTACAATTGCTGCACAGGAACAACAACAAAAACAAAACTTCAAGCACCTCTGCTAGTATCAGGCTGCCCAGAGCTGTTTCCAGGTAAACCAGCAAAGGGGTTATAGAGTTTATTAAAAAGATTTTCCCTTTTCCTCAATAACAACTCATTTTGTTGTTCGAGTTAGTGTATTTTTTAAAAAGTTACCACTCGATAGCACTACATGTGCAGGGAATAACACAATAACACCCTACATGTGCACACTGCAGGAGCAGAGGAAGGCACAAATAAGACACCGTTGCAGATTTCCTACAAAGAAGGTACAGAGCTTCATGCCTGGACCTAAAATTTTACATCAC
>NW_010300318.1:0-5462 GCF_000700745.2 Antrostomus carolinensis | reverse complement strand
AGTTGCAACAGGATTTGAAAAAGAGAACAAGGAGTAAAGCAAAGCCACGTAGGCTATACGTTAAAAACACGCAACAATTAAACCATAAGGTTACATGGAAAATATTTCAGAAAGTAGGAGAAGAGTCAAACTGCATAAACAACTGACAGCGCACTGGAGCACATCTTCTAGCAGCACCCAGCAGACTAGAGGACTCTTCAGCTCTCCATTTAGCAAAGTAATAATCCTTATGGTTACAAACCAGTTCTGTTTTTGTTTTGGTTTGTTTTTTTATTATACCCCAGTGTAGCTCTACCTTATCCCTTTGCAAAAGAACTGAAACAACAGCTATGATAAATACCAGCTCCTCTCACAGGTCTCTGTGGGTATTGACTCTGAAGCCTAATTATGTCAATTTAAGTGTCGGCATTGTTAACTTGTTTTCAGCCATTCATTTCAACAAAACCAGCTGTCTTCCTTAGAATAATGGGCAGAGTTTCAGATTGTGGACAGAGCACAAATGAAATAATTGACAGTGTCCTCCCACTCCAGCTCTGGGGAGAAGCCAAGATACGTGGGAGCACGAATAAGGAAACTTAATGGTGAGCACATTGGTATGGAAACCTTTGATATTTGCTTGTCACGAAGCATTACAGACACTGTGCGATTGTTCTGCCATTGTACATGTGCTGCACGCTGATGGCAGGGTCTCAAGGGAGAATATGGTGCCTGTTCTTACTAACATCTAATAAGGCTTTCCTGCTTGTCCAAGTGCTGGAGGTCCAAAGCTCCCGTGCATCTATTTGGATGCCACATGCTGCCTGGCAAGTTTGTTGATCAGACTGCAAGTAGGTATTTAATAAATCCTATTATTCACTTTGCCACTGCCTGAACTTGCTGCCAAGCATCCTCATATGTTAAGCCCCGACACTCTCCTATATCCAGCTTCCCAGTAATGCAAGGCATAAGTAATGGAAACAGTCAGACATCACTTCTAACATTCAAACTGGTCAGGCCCAAATACTTGCTGACCTTTATGAAGACCAAGCCATAGATCAGATCAGGCCTTTGTCCCTTTACTGCGAGGAACAAAAATAAAAATAAAAATAAAAATCAGTGCAATAGACAGAGGAACAGCTCTGAAGTTCTGCAAGATGGTGGGCCATCTTCCTTGTGCTGTGTTTGCACACTGTCTAGCACAAAGAGGTCCTGGCACCTGCCTGCCCTCCTGCCTGTAGGGGTGATACAAACATACCAATACATGATGCTACTGAAGGCCAGGCAATCACATCAGGTGTGCTTTCCTACAGGGCACAGACTACAGAAAGCACATCAAACATATTCTTTCTGTTCTGTACCAAGGCTCAGGTGTCAAGCAACGTACATCAGAGAAGCCAAAATGGCAGTGGATGGAATGGTGCCTACCTCAGTCCTGATGTGGCAGGAAAACTCACCTCCCTTCTTTCCTCCTCCCAGCACCAGTCCAGCTGATTAACAAGGCAGCTGGCACTAGGACACTCTCCTCCAACTTCACACATTTTTTTAGGCACCTTTCAAGAGGATACTATAGCCAAAGGCACTGGTAATATCCTTTAAAGTAGCTAGAGTGGGGATTTGGGGTGCGATGACCCATCCAAGCCAATATGACCCCATCCAACAAATGGCACACCCCTGCATTTTGTAACAGGCTCTGCAATTCTGGGGATGGAGTAGTCCCAGTGTCTGCTTCTGAGCCACCCTGCTCTGCATGATGTTCTTACAGGGGAAGAGGCTTAGCTGCCATTCTTTTTCATCTGGATTTGCTGTGTCCTAATTTTTCTGCAGGATATACAGGGTTTGTTTCAAATTAATTGCATCTGCAAAACACATTCTTTAAGCTTGTAGATGTGATGGAAATAACTTTTGTGCGTCAACAGTTCTGTTAGGTAGAGTCATCCATTGTCAGTGACAGACAACTCTTGTATTAAATCAGAGTGCATGGTTTTACAGGGGACCAAGCAGAACAGAGATCTAGCATTTTCTTTACCGATTTATAAAAATGTACATTTTGGACTTACAGAAAAGAAAAATAATCTTCCCTGAAATTCAAACGGAGATGATTTCTCAGGAGACAATAATATTAAAAAAAAATACCAAAACCCACAAAAAAAAAAACCAACCAAAAAAAAAAAAAAAACACCAAAACCACCCCAGAAACTAGTTTAAGAATAAAACCCAGTATTTTCATTGTGGCATTGACTTGAAAAATTAATCTGAAATAATATCCATACTCTCATCTCCCTATCTAAAGCTCTTCTTGAAAAGAATTAGGCCATGCTGGCAGGGCAGGGCATTCAGTTGGCAAATGTCCTCAGATGGAGGAGACCCTCATTGTAGGGCTGCTTCCAGCTGGTGCAGAGTTGAATCCGATGTCACTGGATTCCCTCTGCAGTCCACAGGGTAAGGGGAGCAAGGGAGGTGAGACAGGGTGCAGCTGGAATGCTGCTGCTCTTTGGCTCAGCTCATTTGTCACCAGCAGCCCTGGGGTCCTGGCCAGATGGCAGAGTTTAAAGCAACTCACAGGCTAGTATTCCCTCAAGCTGCTTTAAAATTATACATGGGGGTTAGTGTACAATTGACTCCTAAGCCAAGGAGCCAACCACTAGCTCCTTTGCCAACACCATCCTCAGCTGCAGAATAGCCAGAGTGGAAAATCTGTACTGACGAGCACATTTGTGCAGCATGCCTGCGAGTCAGGCTTGAACAGAGGGGAAAAATCCAACTTTTCTTAGCTTGACTAATATTCCTCACCAAGTCAGAAGCAGACTTGTGCCTCATCTTTCTTAATTCCCTGTTGTATTTTCAACCACAGAATCTTTTCCTTACACAGCTACTAAACCCACTGCACCTGCTGGAACAAACCAAACCCTTTCAGAGCTGCAGTCACAGAAGGCTGGATTTTATTTTCTTTCAGTCATAGAAAAATATTCAGGATCATCACAGCCAACTCCAAACAGACAAAAAAGTAAGAGTCACCTTTGCAGTGAGGCGGTTTGGGTTTATTTGGCTTATTTTGAGGATTAGAGAAAGCAAATAATTTCCAATTCAAACATGCTGCAGTTATTGCCACAGAATTTTAATGCTCATATCAGCATGTCTTTTTTTTTTTTTTTTTTTTTAAACTGGAGTTTTGAACTTAAAAAGTCTTCCAAATTTGGGGGCTAACTGAAATTTTTATTTCAGTGTTGTCTCTTGGGAGAGGATGCAGAAATACATTGTCATAACTGGCTGAGGAAATAGGAAAAGGGTCTTGGCCCCCACTACTTGGGCTGAAGAGTTGATGGCACTGTTGGGTGAGGGTTAGAGTCATAGAATGGTCTGGGTTGGAAGGGACCTTAAAGATCATCTAGTTCCAACCCCACTGCCATCAGCAGGGACACCTTCCACTAGACCAGGTTGCTCAAAGCCTCATCCAACCTGGCCTTGAACACTCCCCAGGAGGGGGCAGCCACAGCTTCTCTGTGCAACCTGTTCCAGTATCTGACCATCCTCACAGGAAACAATTTCTTCCTCATATCTCATCTAAATCTCCCCTCTTACAGTTTAAAGCCATTACCCCTGGTTCTGTTACTAACTGCCCTTGAAAAACATCCTTCCCCAGCCTTCCAGTAGTTAAATGGGTTAAATGGGAAGAACCACCATGGAACTGCTGTAAATTTGAATTTTGTCAGAGCAAAAAAGAGGTGTCTCTGTGCAGATGCAAAGTCTCAAGACACCTTTGTGACCTAAGCTTTTTTCGTTTAAGCTTAACATTGTCCCCTTCACATGATTTTGCATTCTTCAAGAAGAGACGGGAAACTTGGAACCTGTTTGCTTGGTGCCTGCTGAGGATTGTCAGGGAGGGCTCCATTTGCCAGTGCTCCTTGTAAAAGGCAGGTTGCACAAAATGGGTCCTTGCTGCAGTGGGAGAAAGTGCCAGACCATGCACACTTCCCAGGAAATGCTGGGTGGCCCATTATGTCTAATCACATTTAACTAAGATCAACCTGTGCTGGAGCTGTATTAGTGATGTATAAGATCAAAGTACCATGAATGTCATCTTTTGTTCTGCAGTGACATTGTTCTCTGTATAACAGTATACACATATCCACAGGGTTTCTCTGCAAACAAATGAAAATCCCACGACCACCGGGTCACCTTCATGTAGAGTGCTTCCTGCTTTATGCTTGATCCCTTCTCTCACCTTGAAGATTTCAGCTAGCAGAGATGACATATTTGCCCTTCTTCCCATACAGCAGCCTGGGAATACAGCTCATTCTCAGCACTGCACTAAATCAGAAACAAACATGGGCAAGGGGGAACAAGTAACCCAGAAGACATAGAGGGGACTAACACTCCCCATCAGCAGAGAAAACTTCTTCATCAAATTTTTGGAGAGAGCTTTCTCCAGGCAAGAAGGAGCACTTGTGTCTCTTAGGAAATTCAAGGGGAGCCCCATGGACACACTCTCTCTCAGCAGAGAACAAAGAGCAAAGGGCAGAGAGAGAAGACCTATAAAATACATTCCCCTCCCAAGTGGGACTGATGGGAGGCATTTATTCCTCAGAGTGATATTTACTGCCTCCCCACAATGTTTGCACTGACTGGCAGCTCTGGCTAGCTAGACTGCTGGGTCAACATCTGCAGGTGTGAGCATGTGGCTATGGGAAAAGAAAGGGAATCAGAAGAAAGAAAAAAAAAAGAGGGAAAATGTTTTTAGTGTCTGCCTTTTTCTGTACACTTTTTGCCTTCTGCAGAGTAGAAACTTTTCTGTGCTGATACCAGGAGGAGATTCCTAATGATTAATTGATTTTGCTGTCAAAGGAAGGAAGTATGTGCATGAGCCATGCATGTGTGAGGGGCACTGGCTATTTTTTTTTCTAATAATAAAACTTCCCCCACCCCCTTGATTCCCAATAACCTGCAAAAAATACGTGCACAAACAAGGAGAGGAAGAAAAGCAAACAGAAAAGTGTAAAAACCTCAAGACACCGGGAACACAGCCTTCCCTGTAATTCTGGGGAAGCACAGAATTTGCCTTGACCTTTACAGGTGTGGTAGCTTGACCCACAGTGGGACCATGAGGTCCTGCACTCACTCCCCCCACCTGGTGAGATGGGATGGGAGTCACAACAAAGGGGGCACCGATTAGGAAAGAAGGACAGGGAGGGCTCACTCACCAGTGATGGTCATGGGCAAAACAGACTCAAACTTGGGGAAGAAAAATCAATTTGATTCATTGCCATTTCATCTAAGTAATGCAATGAGACAAAACAACCACATCTTACAACACCTTCCCTCACCCCTCCCTTCTTCCCAGGCTCAAATCACTTTGCTCCCTGTTTCTCTACCTCCCCCCTGCAGTGGCACAGGGGACAGGGAATGGGGGTTCAGTCAGTTCTGATGTTCTCTGCTGCTCTTCCCGACATGAATATCCAGGAACAGGATGTTCCAAAGTGAGCTTC
>NW_010300317.1:121793-128568 GCF_000700745.2 Antrostomus carolinensis | reverse complement strand
AGATGTTAAACAGGACTGGGCCCAGCACCGATATACATGCATGTATTTTCCAAATGTTTGAGGGAAACTACACAACCAGTTGCCTGCTGCAAAAACTGTCAAAGTATCACAGCAGAATGTCTCTAGCTGACTATGACAGAGATGTTGCAATGCCTCTCAGGTCCTTCTCCCCAAAGGGTTTGGGGTTACCCTGCATTCTGTGCCCTTTGCAGGGGGGCAGAGGGACACACTACAGTCAGCTCTTGCTTGACATCCCAGATGCTCCTGCAGGGTGTCCACACACACCTTGAATATGTGCAGTGTCTAAATGGTATATAGCTTTACCTACACAAATGGTATTCACCATCTTTACCTACACAAATGGTATTCACCTACTTTACCTACACAAATGGTATTCACCATCTTTACCTACACAAATGGTGTACAGCTTTACCTACACAAATGGTATACAGCTTTGCCTCCACAGAAGCTTTAAATGCATTTTGAATTCAGTGTTCTCACTGACCCCATTTGTAATAAACACTGAAGTTAGTCTTAAGATAATTTTTTAGTTCCATCATTTGCTGCTTAAAAATTACTTGGGCTGCCCCATAATCTGGAAGTGAAAGAACCTTTGGGTTTTTCAGTTCTTCTTGCAGTGAAGACTGCAAGTTTGGTATCTCTTAGAGGAGACTGTGAAGCATCTGGCTGGGTCAAATGAAGCGTGTAGATTGCATGAGGAGTGAGGTCAGATTCTCCAGCTTTGGCTGCACTGAAGTTCCAGTGCAACAACTGCTGGACATAAACAGCTGCTGAGATATGTCATTTTCCTGTTTCCCACAAAGGAAAAAACAGCAGCTGGGTCTGAAGTGCCTGAGATTATTTAAATGAGTTCCTGCTTATTTCTACAGATATCTTCAGTTTCATTAACAGAGTTCCAATTGAAAAGGAAGGACAGACCCGTAACAATCAATTTTATTCAAAAAGATTATTTCTTACATTTTTTTATTAATGCTTCTACCCTCGGTCCTGGTCCTTGAAGAGAAAAATGTGTTAATGCCCCAAGATGGCATGCTAGAAATACCATCTGTCTGAGAATTTTTGGGACA
The DNA here is from genome assembly GCF_000700745.2 of Antrostomus carolinensis. Lineage (NCBI taxonomy): Eukaryota > Metazoa > Chordata > Aves > Caprimulgiformes > Caprimulgidae > Antrostomus > Antrostomus carolinensis. The sequence goes on along the minus strand of NW_010300317.1, from coordinate 127,480 downwards.
GGGAGGTTGTTGGTACTTCAGCTAACCTGTGTTTGAATTTTCCTCATCTTGCTTTATGTTCACATGAGGCGAAAAAAGGTAAGAATATTTAGCATCAATACATTGGCCACTTCTGGAATAGCAAAGTTGTGGGTGACTTTTTAATTATCCCATGATTTTTCATGTTAAGATCTTATTATCATCTGTAAAAGCTCACTAGTTCTAGAGCCTGTTTTGGAAACAGAATTGTCTTGGATTGCAAGGCATAAGAGGGCTGCATGTCTGTCTGCAGAGCTGGAGTGAATTGCAGATTAAACCCTTAGTGAAGAATAAAACAGAAATATTTTAAAATGCTACTGTAAAAGTAATGCTTCCAGGACAGGGGTTATGTCTTAAGAGGATGGTTTTAGTGGGCTTTTTTTCTTTCTTTTCAGAATTTTTTCCCCCTTAAATAATTTGGATATACATAAATCTGACAGAGTATTTACTGTGGGCAAATTAAGATCTCTGTTTGGATACTTGATTCAGATGGGAGGAAGGATGAAGAGTAGTTGGGATGGGGATAGAGAATGGCAGGAAATTATAAAACTTCCAGACCTTACGAAATTGCACGAGTTCTGTCTTGTCAGCTTTGGAAATATTTGCATTTTGTGACTTCTACATTAACAGTGGCTCTGTTCAGAGGTGCTGTACCCAGGAACCTCTCAGTGATGAAGTTTCATAGCTTACTGACATTCACTACATGTCTTCCACCTCTGTGGAGAGGGATGTGCAGTGGAGTTCTGATTTTGGAAGATAAAGAAAATATATGTGTGTGTGCAAAATATCTGCTGTTGCATGTTTGTGCTGATAAAGGGGAGGCTGAAGTCACACACTTTCAATGGGAGCAGGAGGTGTGGGTTTATATAAGAAAATTGGTTTCTCAGGGTATTCGCTCCATAGTTGTGGGACCACAGGTAAATTTTGCCTCTGACATAGAGCAGTTTTACTCTGATTGTAACAAGTTACTTTTGTTAAGATTCAAGTTGTCACTGGCATCTTTATTTCATACTTCAAGTGATTTTTTTTGTTGTCGTTGTTTTTATTACTTTTTAAGGGACTCTAAATTCAATGTGTGCCTTAGTCTTTATTTTTAAGGAAGTTCTAGAAATCTTTCTTTTTCTTAAAGGTAGTAAATTTGCACATTGGCTGTTTAAGTGCATTTAGTATGTAATCTTTTTAACAGGATATTTTTGTATTTTCTGTCTTACTGGTTCATTTTTTCTTTCATAGAAAAGACTTAATACAGAACTTTCTTTTTAATTCAATTTTTTTTATACCTTACCATCTTAGGATGAATATTTAAACAACAATCTTCAGTCTTGCTTCAAAATGTCCCTGTGTGCATCTTCTCACAAGGACTTTTCTCAGTTGCTGCCACTTCAGGATATTGGATGCAATAAAACAGAAATTAAAAACTCACCCGCTGGTATCGTCTCTCCAGTTCCCTACAGCTGTAATCAATCCACATTGACAGCAGAACACAGTCCAGTCTACATTCCCTCATCTTATGTGGAAAACAGACATGAATATTCTGCAATGGCATTCTGCAGTCCTGCTATGATGAATTACAACATTACCAGCAACTTTGGAGATTCAGAGAGTGCATCTGTGAGGCAAACATCAAGCCCCAATGTGTTATGGTCTGCTCCTGGCCATCTCTCCCCTCTGACACTGCACTGTCAGTCATCACTTCTGTACGCAGAGCAGGCAAAGAGCCCGTGGTGCGAAGCAAGACCCATGGAGTCAGTGCTACCTGTGACCAGGTCAGTGTTACTCATTTCTTTAAGAGTTTGCTGAAAATTATTTACATTTTCTTTAGTTCTTTTAAGTCTTTTCTTTCTATATTTGACTTCAATGTGTTGGTCTCTCTGAAAAACAAAGCAAAACCAAAAATCTCCACCAAACACTAATCAATCCTGGGTTTTGTGGTTTTCCTAATGTAACTTCTGAAATAGGATTTCTTTCTCAATAGCTCCTTAGAGAACTATACATCAACACAAAGCACTACAAATACCTTCAGCGTGGGAACTGTTTACTGTGTTTAAACAAAAGTTCAAGACTACTAGATACTACTTTGTGTAATAAAAATGAATTTTGCTCCAGCAAATTAAATCCTTTGAGTGAAAGAAGGTTCATTCTTTTTTCTTTTTCATACAACATTATTTGAGTTCCATTTTATCTGAATTCTTTTAGCTGCATCTAATAGTTGTGAAAGCTTTTAATGAACTTAGAATTCAAGGGAAATGTTAAACTTTGTTTTAGTATTAACTGTTGCACAGTAGCACGCATCATGTTCGAAAGGATGCTGCTACTAAAAAGTCCGACATTGTTTCTTATTGCTGTTCTCAACTGACTTTATGAAGGTGTTGTGAACAAGAGATTTGTGGGCTAAGTTTTCAGCTGTAAATAAGCTGTATTTGCAAAAACATGTTCCCATTTTGCACATTTACTTGTGTTATAAACCATAAGCAGTGTATAGATAATCAGCTGATGAAATTACTCCATTCATGGGCACAACAGCTGTTGGATGGATAAAAGTACAGGGTGTTGCAGGTGCTGTTCCTGTTTTAGCAGGTGTATGTTTATTCATAGGGCTCCTTATTTAACTTCACCACTCATTGTCAAGATGAAAAATAGTGTGTCCTGGCAACAGTTTTATTTCAATTGTTAGTAAAGGATTTGTGCTATTTTTGAGACTACCCATGTTCCTCCTGCAATGGGTGGGCCTTATGTTGACTGCACAGGGCTAAGGCATGAGATCTACGTCTAATTCAGACTTGTAGGCTTCAGAGATCTTCAGCCTGGCCACCTGACTGGAATCATCAGAGAGTAGCAGGTAATTCTGGAGTGAAAATCTACTTTAAGTGTAGGTAGCACTTATATACAGAAGAATGCCCCAAGCAAGTGTAATGTGAGTAGGGCTAACATCCAAACTCTTCCCACTTTGTTAATGTTTCAAAACTTTGACAGCCCTAGGAGGACTGCTGTAGGTTAGTATTTGAAGCTGTCCAGATGATGGGACAGCAGATGGAATAACTCAAGAACAAGAGCATCCCATCTGATGCTCTGCAGTGTGCTCTCTACATAGCCAGAAGGGAAGCCAGACCTGCCGCACTAGAGTTTAAGTAAATAAGTCTGCTGCCATTTGTATAGATTCATACAGACTATTGCTTTTGTAGCTAATTTAAAGAGGAGAAAGGAAATCTGGAGTCTAAATTCATGGATTATATTTATTGTTCAGCAGCAAGTAACTACGGGTTGCTTGGTAGCTGGACTTTCTCTGTGCTTCATTTGTCTCAGTAAAACTATCACAGATGCATTGTAACTCCCTCATTGTGTATAGAATTTGTAAAAAAGAAAAAAAAATTACATGAAAACACAAAAAGCAAGAGCTGTAATTCAAGCTTTATATCCACCTTATTGTGGATATCTGTCCTGAAATAAGGATGTAAAGAAAAAAAAGCCCTGTATTCCCTTTTACTTCATCCTTTGGTGAAGTCTTAAATTAATGTCATGAATATTATATTTATTGCCATGGGAACAATGACTGTGACACTACAGATTCATAGATTATACCTTGAGGGAAGAGTTATTGGGACTGAAATTTAACAGAGTAGTTCTAGGGGAAGGGAGAGACTAATGCTGTAAAGTGTAAGTAATTTTAAACAGCTTCGTAGTTTGAGAAAAGGGTTTGTTTTTTTTTTTAAAGATGAGTAAGAAAGCATTGCTACATATTTAGGCCTGTTACACACTTTATTTTACCTTTCAAAATAAAGCAAGAGTATCACTGTGAGAGGAATTTATTTTCCCTGGGTGTAAATTCCCATTAACATTAGTTAAACCAATGTGGTCCACTTTGCTAAAGCTGCTTACCGTAATTTAGATCTCCTTGTATATCAGCTTAAAATAAGGAGCCAGAATTCTCAGCATTCCCCTTCCTTACAAATAGGTTAGTTATGTGAATACAGAAGAAATTTATTTAACTTTGTTAAATGTAAATATTATACAGCATAGTGTTACTCTGCACCAATAGTTCAAAAAAATTAATTGTATTCCATGTAAAAATAGGATGTGAATTTTTAGAGTTCCATTTTTTTGGTATGAAATGACAATAATTTGGTGATAAAGACTCTGCTATCTTTATTTGCATTATAGGTCCTGTACTTAGTGAAGACAATAGAAATAGTCTCACAAATTTTGTTGATGCTGAATCACTCAATTTATATTAAAATGACATGAAGAGAAAAAGAATGTGACAGTGTAATTATATTTAAATGTAGTCTGAAACTGATTTCTGTCTTCATCCTCTAAATAAAATGATTTTAATTAAAGAAACAAAAGGTTTATTTTCAAAATGAAGACATACATTACTTTCTAAAAAGTATTATGAAACTTTAATGAAGTTGCCAGAATGATGTTTCTGAAACTGAAGTTATTCTTCTTTTCTATTACTTTCCTTGTGCTTCTGACTAATTGCAGGTAGAGCATGTAGGGAAGGTTTTGGGGTGCATAGGCCAGCAATGCTTGATAATTAGAAATTGTTTAGTAACGTGGTCTTGTCCACTGTGCGCTAATATCATATTTATACATTATTTAAACTCTGCTTTGAAGCCATAATTATTTGCATTATTCTTCTGCGCTTTTTTTATTGAGCTCATTCTATAGAGTACTTAAGTGTATCTTGAAGTCTCTTTGGATTCATGGGTTGGCATCTCTATGATGGAATAGTGACAGAGATTAAGAAAAATATCTCCCTTAATTTTATGATATTGATGACATGACTTTCAGTGTATTAATCAATGTTAGGAGCATAGCAGAACCTGTGCTTTGGAGATATAAATATTGACAGTTGTGTGGTATTAACAATTCCAGAAGTTAAGTGGAAGAGGGTGTCTAGAAAAAGATTGAAAAATATTCTTCAGCTGATTTTCTCCCATCATCTTGCACACATTCTGGGAGAGAAAGGAAGACCATTCTTCATCCTACAGCTGAGGCTTGTATGAGATTGAATTATCTCCAAGCAATGAATAAACCAGTAGCCTGTGGGAAGGAGGGAAGAGTTATAAGAAATTATAAAATAAAGACTATTAATTTTTGACTTAATGGATTTTTAAATTTTTCTCAGTGTGTGTGTTTTGTTTTGTTTTGTTTTGGGTTTTTTTCTCTCTTTCTTTTTATAATGTATAATAGTTTAGGTTTTTAAAAAAACCTGATAGGCAACAAATGCCATGAACAAATCTTGCTGCTTTCTAGGTCAAATCCTTACCATCATTCTTTACTTTTAATAAAAGTTGAATTTAGGTTCAAGTTTTCCAGGTGTGACAGATGCATCAAACACTTGCTGTGGCAAAACTCAAGGTAATTAGGAGACACAATAGATACTGAGTAACCTCAATAGTCTTGCTAATTCCTTCTCCTGTAGGGTAATCATCTTGTCACTGCTGATGGAAACCACTGACTTGTTACTTTCAAAAAAATCTTAATTCTTTTTATGGAAACATAACATCTTTACATAGAAACCATGATCATAAAATAGAGAGGAGTGTTAGGAAGTGTAAACCAATAAATCTTTGTCCATGCGATGCCTCAGTAACAGCCAGGGTACATCCCCCATTTTCCTGCATCCTTTGGTGTAGGAGCTTTGTGGAAATCCAGCCAGCTACTGC
>NW_010300317.1:64954-121768 GCF_000700745.2 Antrostomus carolinensis | reverse complement strand
CCCTGCTGGTGTCCACCAGTCCCAAGAGCTCTTGGAGGTGGTCTCTAATCACATGTAGGGCTACCCACTCCAGTTTGCTGTTTGTGTGGCTACTCTGATCGTGAGGTTCTCAGAGTAAGGAACGTGTACTCTAAAGCTGTCAGTTATTTCCTGGTTCTGTTGTCTTTAACAAAATGATTTGGTTTGGACCTCCTGCTGCAGTGCTGCAGCTATCACAGATGAGCAGATTTGATGCCCGTTCATCCTGCAGGAGGAATTTGTTCCAGATCGTTGCTCTGCGTGCAAGCTGTTTGCCAGAGTCTGCGGAAGTCACGCGGTTTGCATGTGTGCAGGGTGCCTGTTGTTAAACTTTTAAGCAGGGACAGAAAAAGTGTTTTTTAAAACACTTGTCATGACTGGAAGGTAAAAAACAACACTCCTCAGTGAGATGTTACCATGTGTGCTTTTTCTTTATTTTCATCCATAACATCTTGGTGCTTTAACAAGGACAAGAAACATCACTCTCTACAGCATATCAGTCAGTCACTGAGATGCTCTCTAGCTGATTTTGATTCTCTTCTGGTTATCGTAATTGAATCATGAATCCCCAGTACTACTTAAAAATATACTACTCCTAATGTGAAATGCCAAATTACTTTTTCTTCCAGATACAGGGAAACAGAAGGGAATAGCAATGCTTTTTCCCCCCTGTGTTAGCAGCCTATCAGGCATGTGTGATACAGTCCTTTTATTCTGAGGGAGAGATCCCCTACACTGGTTTTCCCAGCGTGGCAGAATGGGAAATAACTTAGTGATTCAGTAATCCATTAAAGGGAGTGTGTGTGTAACCAAAGACTGGGCTTGTTAAACATCTAACCACCCTTATGGCCTGCAATATCCGAATGAATTAACATTTTTCAAAAGCTTGCAGTAACTTAATTGTACAACAAATACATTATTTTTCCTGCTTTGGAATTTGGTGAAATAACCACCATTTTTACTTTCCAAATTTTCTACTAGGGAGCACGTTCTCCTCAAATACTTATAAATTTAATGGTTTTTAGTTGGCATGTGGGTGTGTTTTCCCTCACCTCCTGACATGAAACCAGCACAAAATCTACTTTTAATATGTTAGTTAAAGCCTCTTTGACAGCACTTTCAGCATGTTTCTACTGTTCTGTTTAAACTTACTCTTGTTGGTGAACATGTTTCTTCTGTCTGGGCAACTCACCCTTGTTCTTTAGAAGTCATAAATCATGCTGCCTTCTGTCTTATCCCAACTGATATTTCTTCTCCTCCCTAATCCTGCTAGAAGGTGGTATGAGGAAAATTCTGCCGTTTCTAACTTCTGCCTCTGTGCTGAACTTGTACCTATAAGTTAACTATACAGCTTTCCTTTTGCCAAACTGCTGCTGAGAGTTTGTACATGACACTATTTTCTTTCTCTCTAGAAATTGTATTGAGCATGAAGGTAAGGTATGCTAAAGCCACCAAGAAAATGAGGTCCAGAGAAAACCTACACAATGGGTGTGCTTCCTATACCTAAAAAAGACTTTGCTGATAATCTAAGTTTCTTTCCTCTTGCTGTTTGTTTACAGGATCTTGGTGTCAGGAATTGGCTGTTATTTCATGTTTTTATCCTGTTCTAATTTTAATCCAGTCACTAAGAATAGTTCCAGTAAGTTGGAACTATTTACAGCACTTCAGGAATGCATATATTTTATTAACATATATGGAGCAATATTTTTTTATGTATGAAAGTATTTTATTAATTGTGTTTCTCCATTCTTCTTGTATTCAGACTTCCTTTTCTTTAGCACTAGGGTGATCAATGTGGGTTGTCACCTTGAACAGAAAACTTGGTGTAACATTGTGAGTTGATCTTGTAGGCTGAGATTCATATCTCAAGATGTTTGTTTCCATCATCTCACTAATGAATAAAGCCTCGTTTAAAGGATGAAATACTTGAGACTAGGTGTGTATTGCTCCAGCTAGAATTTTGCCTCGCTAACAGTATGAAGCAACTGCAGCTCTGATTGTGGTAGTGTTTTTCATGTCAGTCCTAGCTGTCTGAGTTTATATTTTCCATGCAAAACTTCCCAAAGGCAAGAACTACTTGGTTCACAAATTCCTGGACTCATGCATTTCCAAGAATTCTTCAAGATCCATCAGCATTCCATATAATTTTCCCAGAGTTCATGTGAATGACACATCAGCAGTCCAGTTTTATGCCTTTGAGTATTTTAAAACTTTATAGTCTGTCATTATTGAAAGCTCTGGGATTAGACTAAATACTTTAAATAACCTTATCAGAAAAAAGCTTAACAGTGTTTCACACTATCCTGTGTTCAGTAGTAAGAAGACTGTACAGAGAGAGAATAGAAGACAATGGAAAATAATGAAACTCTCTGCTTGCAATGTAGATCAATTTTTTCCTCTTTTATAACAGATGTTTTTCTTTTCCATCAGAGAAACGTTAAAAAGAAAAACTAATGGCAATGACTGTACAAGCCCGATGGCAAATAATGCTGGCTCAAAAAGAGATGCCCACTTCTGTGCAGTCTGCAGTGACTATGCTTCAGGATACCACTATGGGGTCTGGTCATGTGAAGGCTGCAAAGCATTCTTTAAAAGAAGTATTCAAGGTAGGAGAATCAGCTTTTGATAACTTTGCTCAAAGAAGTTGTTTCATATAATAGGGGGCTGCAGCAGTTGATCTAAAATCCTGGTGTATGGTGCTGCATGCTGAAAATAGAGCAACACATGATTTGTCTGTTATCTCTTGGCTCTTACGTTATCAAGATCTGGAAATATTGCAAAGTGAACAATTGATTTCTTTAGAGAAGAGGTGGAATACGTAGCTTGGGAAGGCCCTGCAGCAAGGCCTTGGTGGGGTGGAACTGCAGACCTGTGAATCTGATTGCAATTTGTGTCCCAAAGTAGACATAATAATTATGAATTTATTCTAATAGATACAGCTAGAGTAGGTAATTGTCTGGAGACTTTGCTTGCCAGGAACTATTCTTGACAAGACTATATTGCCTGGAGCTGTTGAGTCATAGCATGTAATATCTACACAGTATGTAGGATATGAAAATATGTGTAGCAAGTATTAGGTACAAACCTGATTACTGTTATTTCTCAGCCCTAAACCCCCCAAAGCCTACATTGCAGTATTTCTTACTCTGCCAGATCTCTCTATCTAAGATTTCCACTTCGGTGTTTAAATTCTTAAATATTTGGTATTTAGTTCAAATTTGCTGAGTGGCTGCAGTATGAAGTAAATGTAGGTCTGCAAGTTTGTTATCACAGCCTATGAACGGTGACTTATGCACCATATTCCAACTTTGGACTGCTTAATTTCTTTAACCTTGGCTCTAGTGATCATATTCTTTGGCCTCACCTGGGATCTCTTGATGGAAACTTAATTGGATTGACATTGGTTACTACATGCAGATACTAACACAGAAAATCCTGTCATTTTTCGGCCTGTAAAGTTTCCTTCCTCCTCTGCACACAAAGCCTTTAGCAATCAATATGGCAGAGCTGGTGTCACCATTAGAATCAAATTTAATTCAAAACTTGTTTGCCCTTCCAATTTATTGTGCAAGTTCTGCATGGGTGAATAACAATTTCAATAAACTGGTGCAAGTACTTTTGATTTCTAAAATAATTGAAGAGAACTTTGTCTCCAGTTTGTCACAAATGGAGTTAGAATTTATTGTCAAAGTGTTTTCTGTCAGGAAAATTATTTGCCTGCTCTGCATTGCTCACATGTGCTTTGACCATGAACGTGCTACCCATTGTGGCCTTTTGTACACCTTAATGTACTATGTCAGGTAATGTTTGTTTGTAATTCAAATAAATGGAAGTAAGTTCTTGGCATAGAACACCATCAAGCACTCAGTTGCAACTGTTGTTATGAAGGATATTGCTTATAAAAATAAAGAACTTCTGGACCTACCATAGACCAAAATGTTGGGCTAATGTCTAATTAAAATTAGATGGTATGACTGAGTAACTGTGTGTGGTCTCCTCTGCTTGTCTAAGTTTGTAGGGTAGTGTATTTGACCCACATCTCTGAACATCTGCCTGCAAGCTAAATTATTCCAAGGCCACGGGAGTTTTAAACCACTTTATGCTCCTGTGCGCTTGGGTTATAGTGCAACAGAGAGCTTCCTCCTCCTTTCCCCCCATGTTGTGTGAACAGTGATAAACAGTAATTTGTTTTTCAGTCATATCTGCCAGTAGGAAATGGGACAAACTGTAACCTGATCTCTTCTTTTTAATATTGTCGGTTCAAAAATTCAAGGTTAAAATTATTTTAATTTTGCAAGGAAATAGTCACAATGGTTCAGTTAAATAATTACTCATGGGGACATGAACTCCTGGACTTACATCAAGTTAAAAAAAATCCAGTAGGTGTATCTTTGCCTGATCTATTCTTAAAGTTTGAAAAAATAACTTAAAGAGCAACCTGAGAGAAAAAACATTAAGAAATGTAAATGAGTGAATATTTTTTGCATCCTTTGATAACTACTGCAAGAGAGATTTCCAGTATTTTGCAGGAGATGATTCAACTGTATTTGTGCCAAGAGCATACTCAAGTCCAATTTGCAGTAATAAACCTTTGAACCAGATTATTGATTAATGAAATACAATAATGCAAAGGGATTTGGGTGGGGGTGAGGTGAGGTGGGAGAGAAGGAGAATAGAACAGAAGAGTCTGTAGGGGAAGCTGATGAATAGAAGAGAAGCACTTGTCCAGAATATCTAAAAGTTATACCTTCTGCTTTAGCTTTTCTTTGTGCTACACAGTGTGCATTATTTTATACTAGTCATCTTCGTCTCTTGGACTTCTTTTTTTTATTAACTTTGGTCCAGGGTCAATCCTCCAAAGGCTTCTTCATTCCTGGAACTCACCACATCAGAGCATTCAGTAAATAGAGCTGTAGTTTACTTAAATCTTTGCAGGACTGAAGCTGCGTGCACTGCTGTTTTCAACTCTGCTGAGGAAAAAAAATCTGCCATCTGTGGAGTCCCAATGTACAGTGAGAAGTTAGAGGTTAGGAGTAAATTTCCAGGAAAGCATATGTCCCATTTTCAAAAATAAGTTGGTATTATAAGGTGCTTGGTTATCTAGCAGTCATCACTAACAGCTGGTCTGTGCTGTCTGGTTACTGGTTACAGAGTGATGTATAGGATAAACATGCATTTTTGCATCAGTGAAATTAATGGAGCTTAGCTATATGCATATGAAAAAGTGGAAATGCTTAAAATCAAGAAGGTCCTGATTTGGGAAATGACCAAGAGAGACTGTTGGAGATGTTAAATTTTCCCTTCTTACTCTGTTGCAGGACACAATGATTACATCTGCCCAGCTACCAATCAATGCACAATAGATAAAAACAGGCGCAAAAGCTGCCAGGCATGCCGGCTACGGAAATGTTATGAAGTGGGAATGATGAAATGTGGTGAGTTTTGCATGTCTGTGGTCTTTGCTTGGGTTTTGCTGGCTTTTCTTTTTGTTTTTTTTTTTTTCCCCTCCTCGGACAGTTCTGTATAGCTTTTCTTTTTTTTTCTTTTTTTCTTGGAATCCTAAAAAGGCACAAACAAGAAATTAGAGCAAGGTTTGAGCTGGTTTTATGGGAAGGAATGGACTGATTCTTAAAGCAGTAGAAGATTTTTCATTTTCAGAAGAAAACCTGTGGGAAGGAGTAAGGTGTAGGTTAAGCACGTGAAAACCATAGTACCTCTGCAGAGCAGTTGTGTGAAGGCAGTGAAGGCAGTTTGCTTGCATGCTGTGTTCTGAAGAACAGGAACCCAAGACCTGCTGCTGCCTGAGCCTCAAACCAAACTGAAAACCCTTTCAGTATGGAGTAAATGAGGCTGTACCGTGCTGTGCTGGTTGAATGTAATGCAAGGACAGCGGTGCCGCATCAAAGCAGTAGTTAATTAAACCAGTATCCTGCCTCCAACAGTGGCAAGAGCGACTGCCTTGGGAAGAGTGTAAGAATGAGAGTAGCACCTAAGTGAAACTACTGCTGAAAACTCTCAGGTTCTAAAAGTTAACAGTTGGGGACTCTGGTCTAGAAGAGGTTTTTTGTATTTAATAGGTCTTAATATGTTAATAGAATGACAACTTTTCCATTGTGCCTCCTTTAAATCCTGTAAAGTCTTAGCATCTACCACATCCCATAGCAGCTTGACCACCTGTCATGTGAAGAACCAGCTCTCTGATTGCCAGGCTGTTTTGTGGGACTTTGGTAGGGCAGGGAGGGGAAGATGGTGGGCAGACTGTTCTTTTTTGAACAGGCTATTTTCCTATGGTGCCCTCCAGCTCTTCAATCAAAAGAAGCCATGAACAATCACTGTTTGTCACTGCACGACTCACAATTATCCAGCCTTTTCTCTTATTCCCTTATAAGGGAATAAATCATCATCCCTTGTAAGTCATCATCACTTACAAGTGATGTGACTTCACTGTAGTTTTACATATTTAGATGATATTTTAAAGATTACTTTTAAGAAGAAAATAACTTAAAAGATATTTCAATATCTAATGTACTTTCACAGTCAAATTATTTGTTGTTTCTTATAGATTCCCCAATGTACATGATAGAAATAAACTGGGAAAACATCACATAGGAACACTGGAGTGGAAAGGAGAAGGTCACTGTGCTTGTTCCTCTGTGATTTGCAGGCATGCATCTCATTTCATCCCATTTAATGTAAATACCTATTTCTATTTCAAGGTTAGGAAGTGTTTTCATCCTCCCACTGCTTTGATCTGAAAGATGTTTGCAGATTATTTCTTTCATTAGGAACATTCTCTAGAATTCCAGCCTGCATTTATTGCTGGACTATTTATGCCCATTTGTTCTGGTGGCAACATTGTCCTGTAGCTTAGAGGCTCTTCTTCTCTTTATTGTTAATGGTCTGGTTGTATTTACAGACTGCATCATATCCCCTCAAAACCCTTGTTTATTAGGCTAAATAAACCAAGAAATCTCCTCCTCTTGCAAAATAGGAAAGTAGACAGAATCTGGAAGTCATCAGGGTAGCTTGTCCCTCAATCTGCTCCAGGATCAAATAATCCATTTTGCACTTGGATGCCAGAATCATGGACAATATTCCTGTGAACTCTCCTCTCTGTGGTAGCATTAATACATACGTGTTTCTGCAGGAGCTTTTCTCTGCATACAACCCAGGATCCTATTTGCCTTTTTCATGGTTGTGGCACACTGGCAGTTCATAATCATTCTATGATCTGTTATGACTGCAGCTTCCCTTTTCATTTCTAGCTGATAACTCCCAGCTTAGAACTACAATTTCAATTGTTCCTTGTATTATTTTTGTACTCCTGAAGTACATTTAATTTCTGTTGCTCAAGTCAGCTAGTTCTTTCTATATGGAGCATTTATCTTCTTCTGCACTGATGATGCATCTCACCTTTATTGGTGTTTTTCATTAATATGGTCTTAGCTACCATTGCTATCTGGCCTCCCAAAGGAAAGCCTTACATGTGCAAATGAGACTTGTTTTGAAACCTTACTTTCTGAATGGTGTCACTGTCTTTTGTTCATCTTTATGACTGAGAATTTTACTCAAAGTTTTTCCAACAGGGGTTTCTTTCAAGCCCCAGTTCTGGAGTTGGAGAGTTTTTGTAAAGATTGATTCCACTATGACATTATAAGGTCGTCCTGCACAATGCTTTCCTTAAATTAATCCTTTTATTCTAATTGTCCAGGAAGTCTTGGTTTGTGATTAGACCTCTTGGGTACTATGGTACTACAACTAGTAAATAATATGTACTTGTGTCTTAGCCTGTGTTCCTTTTAAGCTTTTCACATATTCATAAATGTATTTTTCTACAATAATGAATGTTTATAGGACATTAATGACTGTGCCAGACTAAAAATGACACTTTGAAACTATAATAGGAACTGCATTTTTTAAAAAATCAGTTTTTAAATAGTAGCATTGATACTTGAGACTCTTGAGAATTTAGTCTGAGAATCTTAACAATTTAATTTCAGAAAAGGGAATATAAAAATTACTCAGAATAGTCTGAGTTGCATGATGAGTTAAGAGGCACCTGTGAGTAAAGCTGATGCATGGACACACGGTGACAGAAATTTAAACCAGACAGATTTTAAGACTGTATTTCTTGCATGAAACATAAATGCCATTTCCTGGAGACTAAAGTGATCATCTTTCAAATTTTTTCTTGTTAGAGCTGTGCTTTAATACCAGTTTTTTAGTGTAGAAAGCCATAAAAGAGTACGTTTTCTTTTTAATGAAGGCTTTTCCCCATCTCTGCTCCCTTTCCAGGTCACTTAATGAATACATTGGTTCACATCTGTTAAAAGTCTAGATAGGATAGAATGGTTTGTAAGTGCTTTTTTGCTCAGTGGAGACTTGTTGTCCAGCAGAAGTGATAAAAGAACCTCAATTACCGCTTTGTCATTTATGAAAGCTCTTTATAAAGTCTGCACTGTTTGGATCAAATCTTCAAATCCTCATTTTGCATATTATCAATGAACACCTTGAGAAAAAATAAGCATGTATGTGTGTATGTATAGCATACGCGTTTCTGTGTGTAAATGTGATTAGGCAGTATATGCCATTCTTAAAACAGCAGTAGGCAGTAGGAAAGTGTTGTTTTGAAGTTTCCTGGTCTGAAATTCTCTTGGATGTCATCACATTCATAAACTTTGAGAATTCAAGCCAAAAGACCATGGGTATTTCAGTGGAGGCTAGCTTGAGGGTGCTTTGTAATAAGGTGACAATGGACAATTTCTTACAAAATATACCATAATTACCAAAAGCACAATGAGGGTCTTGGACAGTGCATCTGCAAATTTCTCTGTGGGAAGTCTGTGGTGCCTCCTGTTCCAATCAAGAAAGCTACTGCTTAATTTTGGCACTAGGACTACTAGTGATGGTAGAAAAATAATTGCAAAGCACTGTCACCAGGCACAAGTTAAGCAGAAATACTGCAGTAAACTCTGCCCAGTAAACTCGAATAAAACAGATTGTGATAAAATTCTTCTCTTGGAGCTTTCTGGGGTTTACCTGGGGAGCTGAAATGAACTGGGCTGTCTGCCAAAGGCAGTAAGGAAGAGGGCAGTTGCTTCATCACTTAACTGTAGCCACTCTGGGAGCAACTATCCTCATACTTTTGGTTTTTTGCTTCCTGAGGCTCAAATAGATCTCCTTCCATAAGGAGTTTTCAGTTTCCCTGTCGGACTAGACTTACCTTCTATTCCCTGCTACCCCCACCCCACTCCTATATCTTTTTCCCGGTGCACCAGTTCTCAAGGTGTTGAAAATGTTCCAAAGGTAAAGTTCCTTTCTACCTTCTCCCCGCCCCAAATGAGGCGGGTGAGGGACCATACTAAAAAGCAATGGAGCAATACTGCCCTTGAATACTGGCATCATTCCACAAGTTTGCAGAAAGAAAAATAGACTTTTCTGTGGGTTGATATGGTTCAGGATTTGGCTCTCTTTTCTCCTGTGCTTGGCTGCTGTGTGCAGTTTCTAGACAGCATTTTGAAATAGTGCAAATTACTTTTCACACAGAAAGTGAGTGGGGAAAAAAATGTTTCATGGCATTCTCTGGACATCAGATGTATTAATTGTATTTTAGCTGTTATAAAAATTACAGTAATTTCAGCTCGTGTTCTCATGTGTGTATGGCAGACAGCAGCTTTGTCAGTAGGTCTGCTCTGTGAATACAGACGTACTCACTGGAACATTTGCAGTTGCTTTCAAAGGTGACTGGAGGGATAATGATTTACTAATGTATACTAGAGCAAGTTTTAAGCTCAAACACTTACAAAAACTGATTATAATGTATTCAATGGTAGAAGCTGCAGTTGCTGCTGAACTGGTTACATACATGAGCAGTTGCCAGTGCCAGATCAATATTAAGAACAACATGCCATACAACTGCCCAGCACATCAGACAGAAGAGGCATTTGCAATTTTCAAAGAATTTGTAAAGCAGGAGGTGCTGTACAGAGAGTGTGTTTCAGTGCCAATAATACCTGTTGTGGCTTGCTCATGGGTGAGTGAACAACAGGCTAATTTCAATGACCTTTTTTTCAGTGTATCTTATTTCTTATACTCTGTGATCATTTACCCATGAGGTCCATGGTGCTGTAGCTCAAGGTCTTGCCCTTGGTCCAGCATTCCTAGCTGAATATAGCTATTTGTTTTGCACAAAGAACAGCTCTAAATGAGGAGAGTGCTGTGGGAATAATGAGGGATTTGATCATCTTGTGCACTTCTCCAGTTGCCTGAATTACCTTTATATGAATGAATATTAGCTCTTAAGTATAGTTAGGGAGTTTGTGGTAAAGTCAGAAATAGTCCCTCATCTGGAAAGTTGTATTTTATTGCTGTGCTTTTACAGAGATTGATCCACATCTCTGTGTCTAGTTAAGGTAAATGTTAATCTGGTCTATAATTATTTATAATATATAGTTTTATAAGCACGTGTACATGCCTGCTGGATGCTAATAGATGTATGAGTAAAATTTCTCAGTCCTGCCTAAACTTTGGTTTTGAATAAAAAGCACAAAAGTTCCTTTATATTGTTGAAATGTTGATTTAATTGGACAGGCTACTACTTTCAGATCTGTTGATTGACTGGCAAGCTTAAATGTTGTTTTCTTAGTTGTGTAATCTTACAATGCAGTTTGGTTTTTTTTTAAATACAAACAGAATTAATTTTCATATGGAAATAACTATTATCTCCTTTAATTTAAACACTGTACAGTTGTGTTTTCTGCACACTGCTCAGTGAATCAGCCTTAGCCTGCTTTGGCCATATATGGGGATTAAAAATACAAACTATAATTCAGAATCTGCTTTTTTTTTTTCCCCCTCCTTTTTTGCCGCTAACTATATTTTTTTTTAGTAATAAGTTTTTTGTGCAGAAATGTCATAGCACTCCTAGAAACCATTGATGATGATGATGATGATTATTATTATTATTTTGAGCTTTTTTTACTAAAAAAAATTATTATTTTTTACTTTTTTAGAAATGCTGGTTATATATGAAACTTGATTTAGTTAGGTAAAGTAACTTAAAGGGGCTTGCTATTTCCCAGTAAGAACCCTCCATAAGTATTGAGATCTTTATTACTGTCAACAAGTATAACATCTTGACTGAATTATTTTAAGGTGGAGCATGAAGTGCAGCTGTGCAGATGAAAGTGATACAAGACTTTATCAATTAGAATAGGGTGCTGGACTACTATTTTTTAAATATTTTTTTAAAATTTTACTGATTTCTTTGATCTTCATTAAAGTACCTGGTCACTTACCTGTGTGTTTATATTTTGGAAAGGCTACAAAGTGTTATTTAAAAACCTTCACAACAGTGAACTGGAATTGTTAAGTCAGATCTTGACACTGAAGACCTGATATTTTCCATATCACAGAGAAGTAGGGGTGACAGTATCACAGAGCTGAAGACAACTGATCAGAAGATGTGGGGTCCCACAAGAGCACACTTGGTTCACTTCAGTGCCAGGAACTGAACTAGGGCCAATGAGCTGGTTGCAAGTGCTTGCTTGACCCCATGTTGCTTCTGGCAGGTGTGTCCAAACTGCTGGAATTTCTTCCTGGTTGTGTCATCAGGTACCTCCTCCTCTCCCCACCTCCATCTTAAACCAGTAGTTTTTCTAACTTTATAATTTTAGATATAGTCCCTAACTAAACAGCTTCTCCATGTGTTTAATTAAAAGACTGCTATTCACGTGTATTCTTTTTTGAGCCTTCACAGCTCCACCAGGTACTGGAGAATAAAAACTATGCTTGTCATGGAGCAGTTGCTATTTTTTGATAGCCCAGGAAAATTTCTCCTCTGCCCTGTATTTCCCTATGGCTTTTAGTCCCTCTGTGCTATTTTTCTTGTTCTGTCCTTCAAGATGCCCATGTTCAACGTGCTTCAGCTTTCTAAACAGTGGAAATGATGTGAGGTGTTGCTTCTTGCTTTGGTTCAGTTCTGTCCTGGTGGTTATGGTCTGTACCATGCACATTCATGTGGAAATCAGAGCTATGGAGATCTTTGTAGGTAGACCACCTTGACACCTAGGCATTTCCTCATCTGTCTCCAGTTGTACTTTTGTTCCAGTTGCTTAGTTCACTGTCGACCTTTCCTCTTTGTCTTCCCTGATGGAAAATATTTGCATACTTTTTGTGCATGATGTGACTTCAGAACATTCTGCAGCCCACTGTGCCATTCTAATGTTTTTCTGAAGCTGACAAAGCACTTTAAGATTTTCCTCTTGACCTTTGTGCATTAGTCCAAAATGAGGCTTAGCACAGAGTTCACTACATCATCCCAGTGTCTTTGTAGAAATTAGTCTATGCCTCACTGTCCTTTGCCTCTCTTAGGAAGAAAAGGATTTGCCCAGACAGATGGTTGAACAAATTGCTCTGTGACTTGTGTAGTTCTGCAGGTGACCTTTTTTTCGGTATCATCAAGTCCGATTTCATGAATCTACTATAAAATAATGTCTCCAGCTCTGATTGTCTCTACTACTATATTATCTTTCCATAACTGCTGTTCAGCTGCTCTGGGAACTTCCAGCTAGATGTCATTTGGCTAAGTATTTGGTTCTGCAAATCATGATCATTTTCCTTCAATCCATTATGTAGAGAATATCTTGGCAGAGCAAGGGCATGATGTTTTCCTTAAGGTCTGCCTGCACAACCCAGCTCGTAGCCCTGAAGGCAGTGCCCCTGAAGTCTCCTTAAAAGATAAGGATGAGAAACAGCAGCAAGGTCGTAAACAGAAGGGAGGATGTTCAACAGGATTGGCTGGCCACGGGGGTGGGGAGGAAGTGCCACCTGGAAGTGGAAGGAGGGAGAGACTGAGGCTGGCATGAATGCGGAAGTAGATTCACTTATAACCAATTATAAGATGACATGTGTGATATTTAGTTAATTAAACCAATAGTAATTTGTTTGTACCACATGAACCCTGTAGAACCCTATAAAAGTGTGTTGTTTTAAGCTAATAAAGGTCACTTTACGAAAGTTCACTCTTACCTCCATGAGGACTCCGTGAATATTTCGGGACTTCTTCCTACACCATTATTTGTGCAAATATTCTGTCAGTACTCAACCCATTTCATCCTACCCATATTCCTTTCAAGGATGCAAAACCATCCTTGACCAACATGATGCAGAATTTAAGCTGGACTTCCAGCTTATTATTCCAGTTTCAAATATCTTGTTCCACTTAGATTCCTCCATGCCTGAGGGCTGTTCTTTGAACCAGCGTTAACTGTTTGTATTCTCCAGTCTCTTAGGTTTCCAGATAGAGGCTGTTCTCCAATATTGAGCACTTATGTGCCCAGTTGCTGGTACTCAGACCTTCTCACACACAAATGGTCAAAGAAACACACATGTGCTATGGATTCCTCCAGTAACTGACTTTAGAAAGTCAATGTTATCCAGTAGCTGGCCCCTGGATCCTCTGTTCTTCCAGGTACCTTGTGCACAAACCCTCTTGTGCACATGCACACCCAACTATGTTTCTGGCAGCAGGTCCAAACCTATGGCCCTACTGGTAGCTGACACCAAGATCCTCTGGTCTTTCTAGTAGATGGCTTGGAATGCCTGGTCCCTCCAGTCTAAGGATCTTTTCAGGAACTGAATATTTTTAAATATCCTGATTTTTAATATGGTATGATCTTGCACTTTAGTTCTTGTCGAGGATTATTTGTAAATCCCTAAAACATAGTCCTTGTTACAGAATATGCTGAAGGGGTGAAGGAAGTAGAAGCCATGGCTGAATGTTTAAGCAAATCCACATTGTCTGTTTTTGGAGATACTTTTAGACTCTTTCCATGGCAGCTATGCAAGAACAGATAACAGTGGTCCCACCAATAACAATGACAAAGAATTGGAGAATGTTTGATATTCTCCAATAATAAATAATAATTTGATAATAAATTAATTCCAGGAATTTAAAGGATGGCTCTTTGCATCAGAAATAGCATTCTGCATGCAGAACTCTAAACAGGGAGCTTGCTCCTAGTTATAGGTAGCTGAATTTGCTTGGGGGACACTCATGCTGACTTTCATGGGAGAAAATGGGTTGCATCACAGTGAGTCCCTAGCTGAACACAGCCAGCAGTGAGGCCCAGCTGTGCTTCTGGCTGAGATATTTACTCTGTATCACGGCCCAGACTTTCAGAAGTCTTCTCTTCCCCCAGTTTAAACAGAAATCAAAACCAGAATTTACAAACAGCTATCTTTATTTGCATTTAAAGATCTGATTTATCTCTTTCTTATGTCAATGGGAATTTTCCCATGAACTTTTAAAGTAAGTTAACTGAAGTTCAAAAATAAACATTTTTTAACATTATTTTTTGTCCAGTAGAATAAACAAAAGCCTCAGCTTAAGTCAGTGGAAACAAGGTTAAGTCAATGCTGAATGCTATAATTTAATTCTTAAACTTGATGTTCAATATTAGAACATCCAATATTAAAGGGTTTTCCCCCTTCTCCCCAAACATTTGGATTTACATAATGCAAAACAGAGACAAAAATACTTCAATGCAATCATGTGCCTCTCGTGTCAGGCTCAAGAAGAGAACGTTGTGGGTATCGGATCCTGCGTCGCCATCGTAATTCAGAAGATCAAGTGCACTGCATTGGCAAAGCTAAGAAATACAGTGAGACGGCAACTCGCGTGAAGGAGATCCTGCTCAGCACAGTCAGTCCAGAGCAGTTTGTTTTAACACTACTTGAAGCAGAGCCTCCCAATGTGTTGGTGAGTCGTCCCAGCAAACCATTCACAGAGGCCTCCATGATGATGTCCCTGACGAAACTGGCAGACAAAGAGCTGGTTCACATGATTGGTTGGGCCAAAAAAATTCCTGGTAAGAATTTTGATCTTGTTTTTGTTTATTTTATTCGATGCTTTTACCATCAATATATCATTCTCTACCCTGAAATAATAGCACAGCACAGTAAATGTGTGGTATGAAAATCTTTATGTTTTTATCATATAAAGTAATAAACAATTTATTGCTCTCGGTAATTTACCTGGATGTATTTTGATATAGCCCATAATTTGCTATCTGTTGTTAGTCAAATACTTGTTCATTTTGCTAAAAAGTATAGTTGGTGTTGCATGTAATTTCTACCTCATGAACTATAAATACCCGATTAATCTAATTTAGAAGGTTCATTAAAAGGGGTATTAATTGGATTGCTATAAAGAAGAATTTAAGACCAAATTCTTTCCTTGAGTCCTGATAGAAAGTTTCGAATACAGTTGATGAAAACTGAAGTGTGTTCAAGCACCGGCTGTCTGCAATTGCTTCAGTTGACTTAGTTGCTCCACAAGAGCATCAGATTGGAAAGCAGTGCATAGTATTGATCTCAGAATTATTGTGTGCTCTCCTTCAAAACAAAAATCAATAAGGATGCTTTTGGTTGTTGGCAACGCAAAGAACATGCACTGAAGTACAACTGCATGTGTTATTGCCTTGAATGTCTCTTTAAACTAAGAGAGGAGAGATCTAGGTTAGATATTAGGAGGAAATTTTTCATCCAGAGGGTGGTGAGGCACTGGAACAGGTTGCCCAGAGAAGTTGTGGATGCCCCATCCCTGGAGGTATTCAAGGCCAGGTTGGATGGGGCTCTGGGCAGCCTGATCTAGTGGCTGGCAACCCTGTCCTGTCCGGAGCAAAGGGGCTGGAACTAAATGATCTCTAAGATCCCTTCCAACCAAAGCCATTCTATGATTTTATGATTCTATGAAATGCAACCACAGTATTGTGGCAATGTACCATTACACTTCTTACAAATTAGAAGTGATGAGCATTTCCAATTCCTTCTCCATGAAGTGCCCATGACTAAAACAGAATAAAGAATAAAAGCCACAATAAAAGCAGCCAGCAAACAGAGAAAATAGTTGGCAAAGTTGTGCAGAAAAACTTGTTGGCTGACATAAACTAAACTGCAGCCTGTGGCCCTTTAGCAAGAACTGAGGTGACCAACCAATAACAGTGAGCTGAAAGAAGCACTGAATGATCAATAAACGTATAGCAGCATGGGGCTTAATCCTTCATTTCAGAGATAGTGCTCTGCTAGAAGTCATCCCTACAGCTGTGCTTACCTCACATGGCAAATATATTCTGCAGCACATGTGGTAGTCCTAACCCC
Organism: Antrostomus carolinensis; assembly: GCF_000700745.2. Classification (NCBI taxonomy): domain Eukaryota; kingdom Metazoa; phylum Chordata; class Aves; order Caprimulgiformes; family Caprimulgidae; genus Antrostomus; species Antrostomus carolinensis. The sequence continues at coordinate 105,589 of NW_010300317.1, read as the reverse complement.
AGGTCCATCAGGACTGAGGAGCCAGCACACCATGGCTCCTCTCTTGGACTTTATACTGAAGGCAACCAGAGCATGCTGGTGCATGCCCTGGTCTTGTCTCACTTGTGCACTATAAACAACACTTGATGCTGCTTGAATACACACCCAGGAAGTCATGACAGCAATCCTTATGTCTAGGAAGGACAACTCTTGTTGGAGAATACTTCATATAATCCTTAAACTAAGAATTTAGGGTAAAGGAAGAACATCCTGTTTCTAGTTGGAGCAGTTGAAGGTGCTACCAGCTCCAGCTGCTGGACCACATCTCCTAGTTGCAGGTTACCCTCTCCGCAGCTCAGCCTCTGTTGGAGGGTTCAGGTGTGATGGTTTCAGGGGTGCAAATTCCAGGTCAGCTGTTGAACTGCTGGGGAGGAGATGCTTGCACAGCACGAGCATCTGAAAGCACACTCGCCGTTTGCAAAGTGATAGTGGTTTTGCCATTAATGTGGAAGGTTTTAAACTGAGAACCCGAATCCTTAATCCTTATTTTTCCTGATTTAAGAAACTCTGAAAATAACTGTAAAGTAAGGAACCATAAGGGGTTAAGTGGTGTCTATTGCTATAATTTATTGTCTGATCAGAAAAACTTGATTAAAAGGTACCATTTCGGAGGACTCACTATAGTTATGTTAATCTGATAGGAAGTGAATTGTGACGGAAAACCAGAGAAAGTCTTTGAAAATTACCTAATTTAAAGCAATATTTGCATGGGAAAAAACTACAAAACAACCTTTTCCATTTTCTGATTGTTCTTAATTTCTATTTTTTTACCTATGACAGCTTTTTTTAAAAAAAACCCCCCCAAAACCGCAAACCCAAAACCTCAGCCAGTTGAGATTAACTTTTTGAATTTTTTAAAAGATCAATTTCCAAACCCACCCCAATTTCAGCATTGATTGCTTTAGTTTATTTTTCGACATCTTTCAGAAAGAAAAACTTTTTCTTGGCAATAAAAGAACTGTATGAAGAAAACCCCTTGAAGCTGTCAAACCACTTCAAAACACTTCCTGAGAATGTTGACACTTTATCATGTTTGTTTGTTTTTTCTGCTGTTACACAGAACAGAAGTAAACACCACTTTAGAACAATGCCAAAAATAGATGTGGTGTTTAATATGTACCTAATTACAAGTAATATTGCTATACTACAAGGTAGTTAGAGCATTTACTTGAATGTGGATTTATTTATATTTTCCATTAAAATAACTGTGATTACTAAAGTTTAGGACATAGAATTTAAGTTTTCAAAAATTCTTGCTTGAAGTTAATTATCTAGATCCAGGCTCTGCCTCCTGGAGCTAAGGTCTTAGGAAAAAAATTACAGAGTTCTTGACTAATGGCCCAGTGAACAGTAATTTTACTTTCTGTAAAGCTGAATATTTACTTTTGTGTAGCTGGGTAGGAAGCCTGTTTTCAACTCTAAATTATTAATGGATATTATTTTGACACTCACCAAAAGTGAAATAAAATGTTTTTATTTTTCCTTATAGATGTTGATGTTAACAGTAACTTTTTGCCTAAACAGGAAAGATAAATGCTTATATTTTATTTTTTCGTATTTAATATTTAATGACCCTATTTTGTTATGAGCTTTCCTCTGTGACTGTATTTTTGTCTGTACTTTCAGCTTAATGGATTGTATTTTTGATATTTCTCAGTAAAGTAGAAACTGACATCTGAATTTTTTTTCCATCTGAATTCTAAGTATTTTAATTCGAAGTTGTCAGACGGCAGAACAGAACTTCTATAATTGCCTTTCACTTTGTTGACCCAGTCTGAGAGTTGAACGCAGTTCATATCTGAACCTGCATTGCTAATCGATAGGATGTTGTCATAATATTGAAATTTGGCTTCATTATGCAACCTAGTGTGTTGCTGGCCAGAGCAGCGTGTCTTTTGATAGTTACTATACATCTAACACAAGTTTTTTCTTGTCTGTTTTAGTAATTTGTAATTCAATGATTTGGTGTAGAGCACGCGATTTAAAGGATGTGTACTACAGCCATAGAAAAACAAGTATTTTAATGTACTCTGCAGCAAATTGGGGGATGGGACTAGATGATCTTTCGAGGTCCCTTCCAATCCCTGACATTCTGTGATTCTGTGTGATTCTGTGAAATGCAATAGGACTTCTGGCACTGCAATGGAAGCTGTGGGGGTTATGTGCTGTCCTCAGTATTTAAAGCATAAGTTAGGAAAAGGAAAGTTGTAGTCTTTCTAACAGCTGTGCTCAATGGTCGTAAATCATACTGCTGGTGCTGATAATGTGAGTTCAGCAGATGACATCTGGGATAAATCTGGATCTTTAAGTATCTGTAGCTTGAATGCTGGGGCTCGGTCTGGTGTCTTTCTCAACTGAGATAGGTTTTTAAACCAAATAACTGGTTGTTTATGCTAGAGAAATCAACACACGCCAGTGTAAATGTTTATTTAAATAAACTTCTGAAATGTTTTTGGGCTGTTTCCTGGGCAACTGCCACTGTCAGTTTATATTAGTCACACTTCCATGATTATTTTTCTAAAAGCACTTCTAAAATTATGAGTGTGTGCCAGTGTCTGGTAGATAATCTGTTGTTGGCTGTGGATTCTGTAGTAAATTCTATGACAGGGAAATCCAGGAGGGAAGGTACCGCTCATAGACTCCTGTTCACCCTTCTTACAAAATAAGGAGCAAGGCTATCAGTTTTGAAAGACAGCACTTTTAGCAATGAAAAGAGAGAGTGCACATTACCCAGTTTATGTCAACCCAAGGCTGTCACCAACTGTCTTCCAGCCTAAGTAGTTTAATAAGATTAAAATACATAGAGCATTTGTACAAATTACTGACAGCAGATTCTTTGACTGCACAAACGTTCTGTGTGTATTTTAAGGTCTCAGACAAAGGGGAAGAACTACAGGAAACCTGTCTCCCATGGCCAAGCTGTGCAATGATTTTTCACTAAGCAGAGTCGTAGATACCAGCTTGTCTAATAATGAAGCACCTTTGCTAAGAGACCTATCTAAAGCAGTTCTGCTTTGAAAACTCTGGCTTCATCTTGGTTGTGAACACAGCTACAGTTTGACCACTGAACTGGTTGTGATTGTATCTGTGTTTCATTCCTTGACTGAGCAGTCTGCTTTCTCACTTCCATTTTCATAATTCACACTTCTGTGGGGTTTTTTTGTTTGGTTGGTTGGTTTGGTTTTTGGAGGGTTTTTTTGTGTGTCTTAATTTTATTTCTCTTTATTTGGCTTCTGTGCATCTCTTTTCCCCAGTCTTTTTTGCAGGGGAAGGGAAAGGGAGGGCAACGACTGTCTCTCCCTCCTGGCTGTGTTGCAGTGCTATCAGACACCTTGCTATAACTTCTGCAGACAACTAGATACTGGAAGAGGCTCATGCACAATCACATTAATTCTCTTCTAGCTTCCAGTATGCTGTGAATGGAGGCAATGGGGACACTAATACCTTCATCAATTACCCCTTTATTTTTCTCTTTTTTCTTTTTTCTTTTTTCCTTTTTCTTTTTTCTTTTTTCTTTTTTCTTTTTTCTTTTTTCTTTTTTCTTTTTTCTTTTTTCTTTTTTCTTTTTTCTTTTTTCTTTTTTCTTTTTTCTTTTTTCTTTTTTCTTTTTTCTTTTTTCTTTTTTTTTTGCAGTTTATTGCAATTTTGGGAAAGCAGGTGGCAGGAAAAGGATGGGCTGGGATCAACACGTCATTTACAAAGGGGATGATAACACAGAGGCACCAAGATGAGGGTTCTTTCAGTTACCCAACCAACCCAGAAACATACCTGTTTTATGAGATTAAAAAAACCCTGCAAACAACACCCATATGCGTTCTGGGGAAAGAACAGCCTATTTTCTTAGGAGTCCTCTGCAGTGCAATACAGTAATCTCCAACAAATGTGTGTTTCCCAATTGATTCACTGGTGCCACTCAGGAGGCTGTGGGATAGTCATCTAAAGAGGTGGCCAAACATAAGGCAGGGCCTCTGCAATCACTTGAGTTTCACCAGCTGTATGGGAGTAATCGCACTTAAACATCACTCTGCTTTATTTCAAATGTTTTGTGGAAGATTTGACAAGGATAATAACAAATATTTATGTTCCGATTTGAGATGGCAGCATCTCCTTCTGATGTCAGTACTCCCTTTACTGACTTTCTTCACAACCCAAAAATGAACTTATTTGATTCATTCCTTCACCTCCACATGACACAAAAATGGGTTTTGAAGAAAAAAAAAAAGAAGAATAAAAGGAAAAACAAAACAAACCCATAAACCCCTAAACTTTCTGTTTCTTTTTGTTTCTCATATACTCAGTCTTCTTTATCAAACCAGAGAAATAAACAGACATTGATTTATTTTATGCTATTTTCATCATTTTAGGCTTCATTGACCTCAGCCTCTATGACCAAGTAAGACTCTTGGAGAGCTGCTGGATGGAAGTTTTAATGGTTGGTTTGATGTGGAGATCAATTGACCATCCTGGAAAACTAATTTTTGCACCAGACCTTGTACTAGACAGGTAAGAGAAATTAACATATTGAGAACACTTCATATTAGCATGTTTGAAGGTGGAGTGAATGATAAGAGGATTGAGTACAGGAGATGCTATTAATACTTTATCTAACAATATCCTTTACTTGTGTTTGTAACAATAATATCTTGAGGTTCCACATCCTTGCAGGGGCTTAAGGAATGCTAAGTAAAACCTGTATTGCCAGTTCCTTAATTGCTGTAGTACAGGACAGTGTGAAGTTTCTTTGTATTTTTCACATCTTTTGCTCATTTTGATCCTTTTGGTCTGGGTCTCCAGATGCTGAAACTGTAGACACATCAACACAGTGCACTACATTGTCAATCAGTTTCTTCCAGTGGATAGATTTTTCTCTTCTAACCCCTCAAAAAAAGCAGACATAGTGTCAGGCCATATTTTAATTATTTTAAGTAGCTTCTCTACTTGTTTTTCTCCCTGAGCCTAGTGCAGACTTCATAAATAGCTATAATAATGAACATTGCAGCACTGGTTAAAAGGGATTAAAAACCTCTCTAGCTTGCTTTTTAATACTGAAAGTATTTTTTTTCAAGCTAAAGCAGAGTGTTTGCAAGATTAAAAGTTATTTCTCCATAACATCATGTACTAGCAGGGAATAATATGGATTAGTAAGGCTGTTTTTCTACAGGACCTTAGAAGGATTTGACCTGGGCTTCATACTGGTACAAAGTCAGGGAAACAATCTACTCTCTTGGGCAGGTTTAGAATACTTCTTAACCTTTTCAACCTGGGAAAATTCAGATCTGTATCAGTACTGTGGCTTGAGCTGAATAATAATCACTATCCTAGATATAGAAAGCAAAATGGGTTAGTAAAAGAAATTTAATTTATAGAAGGTATGAAATATTTGCTCATATAAAATTTAACGCAAGGACACGCTGCATTGTTCAACGCAATGATAAGAAATTCCTGAAAACGTATGATACATTTAGTTCCTCGGGAAATAGTATGTGCTGAATAGAGTGAGCTTATTTGATTCATTCCTTTACCTCCACACAACACAGCAGAGTGGGAGCCAGCAAGCATCTGGGCATGCTGTAATTTATTTTATTTTTTTTTTAAGACACGAAACTGGTCTGTAAGTTGTTTGTTTTTATCTTAGTTGAACTTCAGGTACAGTTCCTGCATACTCTTTGTAGACAAGTACCTCTCTGATGCTTGTGTCTTTTGTTTTGAAACTGGCAGCTGCCCCTTCTCCTCCAGGGCTTAAAATTCCCCTTTGCTATGAGGAACACAGGAAAATGGGCAATATTTAGTCAGCTGCCTTTCTGCAGGCAGTACTTGCTCTATCTGCTTAGTGTTACCTTCCTGTGCCTGCTTTGCAGCCTGAAGGCTCAGCACCTTCCTCTTGGGATCCAGTAGAGGAGTAAAGTTCTTTATAATTCTAAATAATTATCCTGCACTGCTGTGCTCAAGTCTGCCTCATCTTAAAAATGTTCTAGAGAAAAAAATCTCATATTCCAGATAGTATAAGAAGCATCCCTTTGAATACTGTGTCACAGAGCTTAATTGGTTTTTTTAGTCCAGTATATGAAAAAAACCCCTAAAAAACAGGAACAGTAGCTTCAGTGGTTTGAAATTTGCTGCTGCTTAATTTAAAACCCATTGGGATGGCTTAGGGTTGTTGTTACAGGGTTTGTTTTTTTTTTTTTTCCTTTTTTTTTTTCAGATCAGAAAATGAGACCATTTCTAATATCCAAAATGGAGAAAGTTGCACTCATTAAACACTTGCAAACATAAAAATAACCAAACTACAAAACCACCAAAAAATCTATTTACATTTAAACACCTTCAAAGAAAAAGATGCTGGGGGATGGGGGTAGAGGTTGTTTTATTCTTTAAATATGTCTTATTGTTCCAAGAAACTAATTTTAGAGGAACTTTCTTATTCACCAAGTCCTGAAGTCTCTATCAGGTACAAATAGTGATATCACTGGTTGTGGTATGAACTCCTTGTGAAACAAATCTGGAAAATTATTCCAGGTGGTACTCTGCCCTGCACTACAGATTTTCAAACTGATTATCCAGAATTATACTGGCTGTGAGGGTTGGACTCAATCATCTTAAAGGTCTTTTGCAACCAAACCAATTCTATGATAAAGCCTGTTAACAGATATATGGTCATACTTACCTGCGGTCAATCCTGCCTGCGCTTTAGAGAGTTCCTTAGAGGTGCTGACCTTTTATACCAGTGTAATTTTCAATTTAGATTTCATGACAGAACCTTTTGAATTCTCCCAAAGATGAGATGGATAGGCGTTTTGCTGCTCCCTTTGTGCTTTGACTTTTATCTGGCTGAGTCAGAGTTCCTCAATTCTACTTTTTTGGTAACGTTTTAAATGTGTTTCCATAGGGATGAGGGAAAATGCGTAGAGGGAATTTTGGAGATCTTTGATATGCTCCTGGCCATGACCTCAAGGTTCCGAGAGCTGAAACTGCAGCACAAGGAGTATCTGTGTGTCAAGGCAATGATCCTCCTCAATTCCAGTGAGTATGCAGTTGACTCTGATGCTCAACAAATTGTACTTTTTATTTTGAGGGTGGCTGGGCAATCAACCTCTAAAAATGGCAGACACGTCAAATGAGATAAAGCTGCTGAAAGAGAACAATAGGAAAGGATTTCTAACCATCACATTGTAAGGATTTTTGCTCAAGAAACTTCTAAACTGTATCATTTACTGAATTTAGGGTCTGTGTCTTGTTGTAAGAACTCCATGAAAGACCCAAAGTCTGAAAACTTCTCAGAAGGTGGGGCTCATGGCCCAGGCTGTGGGTATGTCCTTTTCAAGGAGAAGTTTTGCTCGTTTCTCTCTGGATCCTGGTCATGAGTAAAGTTGCTGTACAGCTCTACAAACCTGTCCTTAATTCTTAATTTTGGTAAAACCAGTTACTCAATGGAGTGATGATTAATTTGGCTTAAATGTTCCTAATTATGGTAATTAATTGGCAGAAATGATTGAAAGTACTCAACTGTTCTGCAAGATGAATTTCAGGATAGGGGCTTTGCTTTGCAGCCTTTTACACAAAGCAAATCAGAGTGTGTGTTTACTAGTTTAGGGTAGACTGCAGCAGAACAGTTTTATGCCCCAGAACATGTTGTAATTAATGTTGTCAAAAAAACCCCAATACCAAAATAACATCTAACTACTTACATCTACTCTTTTCAGCAAGGAGCTGCTGTGTAATTCTCAGCCCAGTTCTGAAGGGGAATAGTCCAGCTGTTACCCCACTTGTGTATTTCACCAGACAACAAAAGCTGTTCTTTTTTTCTTAAAAAAATCCACAACAAGCAACCAAAAAACCCAATTAAAAAAATATTCATCAGCCATATTTTCTTCAAAGCCTCACTGCTCAAAAAATTCTCTCCTTTCACCTCTCCCTGCTCTCCTTTCTCATCACAGTTAATCTTTTACTTCTGATTTTCAAGGTGCTCTGGAGCTATGTCCTTCCATAAGTATCTTTGGGAGGATTTTTTTTCTTTGCCCAGGTCTCTTTTGCTCTGTCAATAATGTTACTGTGTGTTTCCAGACCTTCCTAGTAGTGATTTCCTCTTTATCCTCCCCATACTCTCAGACTCTTTTTTTTTTTTTTTTTGCTTTTGCTGACTTTTAATGTTTCTCACCGTAGGCAAGTGCTGTATTATGGCACCCTTAGTGAGCTGTATGGACACCATGGCAGGCTGGGTCTATGAGCAGTGTCTCTCACCATGGTCTCCTCCCTCCCTATACTCAGAGAAAAAAGGGGGTTTTTCAGCAAGAAGGTATTAGAGCAAGCATAATGCTATAATTCATAATAGTTACTAAACTACAAGTTACAGAGTGATTCAAAGGAAAAACCCCTGGAGAATGGAAAGCATGTCCGTTCTCTGGACTGAAGGGTCTATGTTCAACATGTCATCTTGGGAGGATTTGGGAGAGTTACTCAGTTTGTAAGTAATGTGGCCATCAAATTTTGGCAAAGGAATGTAAATCTTTGCTTGATGTGGCACACAGAGCATCATTTATGGAGTCTTGAGGGGGGTGTCTGGAAATATATCTTCTCTAATCCTACTGAAATATTGCATCAGAAAAAAAATCCACAGTCATAGCGGTTTTTTCTTCCTGATGAGCAGGGAGTATTTCTTTCTCTTCTCTGGTTAGGCATGTTTCCCTTGTCAGCAGAAGAACCTGAAAGCAACAGGAAACTGCATCACCTGCTTAATGTAGTCACAGAAGCTTTGGTGTGGGTTATTGCCAAGAGCGGAATCCCCTCGCAGCAGCAGACAACTCGTCTGGCCAACTTGTTGATGCTCCTCTCACACGTCAGACACGCAAGGTAAATTTTACAGAAGGTGTGTAATGTGTGAGGTGTTAGTGTGCTGCTCCTCATCTCTGTTCATGGTAAGGCTTTCCTTCCTAGCACAGCTAAACAGGCAGTGTACTCAAGTGCTTGCTGGCACTCAAAAGTGCTGTGTTGATATTAAAATGCTGTCTTAACTATATTACATTAAATTGTTCATTATGTATCTGCCCGACATGTTTAACAACAATAACACAAATTCAGCCTTCAAAAAAAAACCAAAAACCAACCCCACATCCACAGCCATGATTACATTAAATTGTTCATTATGTATCTGCCCAACATGTTTAACAACAACACAAATTCAGCCTTCAAAAAAGAAAAAACAAAACCAACCCCACATCCACAGCCATCAAAACTCTTCAGTCCAAAATAAAAGTTTCCTTCAAAACTGATCTGCAGCATGGGCTTTGGTGGAGCAAAGTGTACTTTGGGAGCCAGTTTGTCCAATTTTGGCCAAATTTGTTGTATTTTATTCAGAACCACAGCATTTTAGCCAAGTGACTTGTGCTACAGTGATGCCACACTCCTGCTTTCCCCACGGGAAGCAGCTCTTCTGCTCCCTGCCAGTTTCTGGACCTTCTTGAACTGCTCGTCTTTGCTTGCAGCACTGCAGACTCAAATGTAGGGCCCTACAAACAGATGCTTTAATTTTCAGGCTGTTTGTGATTTTAAATTATTACCCAGAGACCAGCTGTTCACAAAGCTTTCTTGCAGCTTGGCTTTGAACTGTTTGTCTAGGGAAGGTGCTCCTGGGACCAGGCTGGAGCATGCAAAGGAGATATAGACATATCTGACTTCATGTAGTAACACTGGAAGAGAGACAGCCACCACCTTTGCAACAGGCTTCCTGGGAGAGCAGGTGGCAGCAGCAGGGACCTGACTGTGCCAAAAGGCAGATTTTAACAGCCAGTTTGTGAACTGGGGGTGAGTTGGAGAGCTGGTCCTACAGAAGCAACAGCACCAGCCAGAGCTGAACCTTGAATCACGGTTCTGGTGCACTGCCGTCACCTGGGTTGGCCACTGTGGTGTGACACTGCATCACAGCATTGCAGGAGCTCTTGTTCTGGCATGGTGTGAACATAAACATTGTGAATCTTTGAAAAATTTTTATATTTTCTTATTAAAACAAGAGTTTTTATGTTGAGCCTGCCTCAGCCGAAGTCTGGAGACTATTTTTTGTGACTTGTCTCCTTTACGTTGCTTAGCACTGGTCAGTCAATTATACATTGCTCTGGAAATAATTGATGCTCTCAGCCTTGATTACCAAATGACGCAGGACTCTCAAGAGCTGGGTGTATAGGGGGAGGGGGGTGCAATTTTTTCTTTGCCATTAACATATTTATAACTCTTGAATTGTAGCAGAACCTCGTTTATCTGGAACCATTGCCCCCCTCTCAAGCCCATCCATCAGGTCAGCTATGTGCTGGCTGGCTGCTGCTATTTCCACTGTGATAAATTTGGTGTTGAGCAAGTGCACTTACATTACAACCCCAAAACCTTCAATGCATCTGGAGTATATGTATGTGCAACTGCAATGGCAACAGCCATCTCCTCTTAGTCCAAATCATGATACAGCCGCAGAGCATTCAAGCTAACAAGGTGTCATTGTATCTTACTGCATAACAAAAAAATGCCTTTTAAAGCCTTTAGCCATCTGCAAGATCTGACACTAGACATGCAGAGAGGAAACAAACTGCTTCAAGTTAGCCAGGGTAGTTGTTTTTCCTGCTCAATCAGGTAGGAGAAGTAGGTAACTAGAGCTACACATTGTAAATTCCCCTTCTGTATAAAGCTGAAGTGTGTGAGCCTCCCATGTTTACAGCATCAAAGAGATTTTCTCCTTGATTTCAATAGGGTCAGTACATCAGCATTATCTTCTGAAGTCAGTTTGTGCTGACTAAAACAAATCTTGGTTCCCTAAGTATTGAAACACTCAGCTTTAAAGTGTTGAGATGTTGTTACTGTTGACAGTGGTAAGTGATCTCAGGGACTACAGCAGCAAAATCCTCTTCACTCCTAATAAGTAAAAGGACACTCTTGAAGCCATGAGCAGGTTTTCTGTCTCGGCATTGTCAGACCCAGATCGCTGACTTATTTTCTGTTCTCTTTCACAGTAACAAGGGAATGGAGCATCTCCTGAGCATGAAGTGTAAAAATGTGGTCCCAGTGTATGACTTGCTGCTGGAGATGCTGAATGCGCACACTCTCCGAGGCCAAAGGAAGTCCCCGGTCACACATCCCGAATTTAGCCCATTAGAACAAATGGAGACTGGTGACAGTCTGCGAAATGGGGCAGCCCAGTAAGTCTGTCAAGACCTGGGAATGTGAAGCTTGTTCAAAGTTATGGGAGAAAACAAAGTTATGGGAGAAAACAAAGCTCCTGGGAGGACTGCTGAAGTGTGACCAAGTGCAAGGCCTCATCTCTTCCAGATTTGCACATCGGGATCTCGGGAAAGGCTCGTGGGACGCACACCTCTGTCCGTGTTTCTGACATTGTAACAGCTGCACTTTTATAGTGCCTTTTCTGAGACTCTTCAAAAGCACCTTATGAAATTAAGCCTCAGAACAGCACTGTGAGACAGGGAATTACTGCCTCTCCTTTTCAGAGGAACGTGAGCTGAGACAGAGAGATAAATGGCCTGTTTTAAGATGACAGAAGTTGTCTGTGTCAAGGCTAGGAGTGAGCTCCGAGGTCTCCATCTCCCAGACTAAGGCTTTTAAGCACCGACTAGGTAATCTCCTCTTTCAGTGTGAGATTGTATGAAATGTAGAGCAGCATCATTTGGGACAGATCCACTTACCTGTGTGTGCTGGTCCCTGGGGAACCTGCTTTGCAGCTGATCTAGATAAAGTGCCAAGATATGTACAGTGTAAAGGAGTTTCTTCTTTTCTTAAATATGCAATGGCTGCAAGGGCCTTCATTTGAAGGCCATTCAGAATAGCTTCTAGGGCCAGTTCAGAGCCTCTTCAGAAGTGTTAAACCGAGCTTAAGTTTGTATTTTGTGAGCCTCTTCTTAACACTCACATTATTATCTGTGTATTATTCTTCAGTGCTTTAAACAATGACCAAACTGCCGAGATATTTCAGTCAGTGCTGACCTTTGAAACGTGTTTTGTTGGTGAGATTAATATGTTGTTTTATATATTTATTAATGATGTTAAATCTATTATAATATTTAGGTACAAGAGGTTGCTCTGTGAATATTACCTGTTTGCATTTGTACATGATCTGCTAATCAGGGCTTGTGAAATCAGCTAGAAACAAACCATCTTCCCTCCCCTTTTGACTCAGGTGTGGAATTATCTCCTGCCCACCTGAAAGCTCTTGCAGCCGTTTTTCAGGGGGTGGGGCAGTGGATGGGAACCTAAACTGGGACCTGCTTTTGCCTGCTGCCCTCAGGTTTGCTGCTTGCTTCTTTTCAAAGTGCATGGCACCTTATGCTCTGGTTTTCTATCTTGTATAGGATCCCTCAAAGAGCAGGAGGGATGATGGTTCTGGCACTTCCTTGTTTAAATTTCACTGAAGATGTGGGTTTAAAAGCCGTTGTGCTGATTTCTGCATGCATTTCAGCTGCACTGAGCAAAAGAAAACCTGGAGGAAACAGCCTGGCTGTTGGCCTCAGCAAAGAACAGGATGGCATCATTCATTCTGGCAACTGCCAACTGCATTTTGATGTGAGCTAGAATTGCAATCACTCTAAATGGATATGTCTAAATATAATACATGTATGTCCTGGGCATTTCAGGTATGGCAAAATTAAATTGGGATCACACCAAAAGTCTATTTTGAGCCAATAAGTCTTTTGGATTAGGGACTTTGTTTAGCATGCCATTTGCATACTTTGAATATTAGTCAAACCTTTGATCTTGGTGTTTTTTCAAAGCCAAGGACAATATTTTTTATAGGAGGAGCATAAAGAGTTTTCAGTGAGTTACACAAATCTGTTGTCTTGTTTTGATCTTGTACTATATCAGATGCTGCTGATGGTCTAAATTTTTACTAGGTACCTTTTTATTGTTTTTAAGAAACTGTAATATAGCAGTGCCCTTCTAGATAAGTGTAACATTTACTACAAAAAAAGAGAAAAAAAATGTGAGTACAGTCTGTAATTCATTGGTACTTTCTTTCTGAGGGAAGTTTTAGTGTGAAACAGATGTGTTTCTGTGTTTCTTGGGCTTGATCACCTTCTGGCCTCGATGCCTGTTGCATTGTTCTTTTCCTGATTTTCCTTATCTTGTGTAATCTTTTTGTTTAACACAGTTTTTCAAAGAAATGTTTAAATGATTTTTTTTGTTGTTGTTGGTTGGTTGGTTTGCTTTTTTAGAAGTGCTGAATTTATGTGCAATCTTGAAACAAACCTCTTAAAAAGAAAATGGGAAAGAGTGGGTATAAATTGTAAAATTAACATCTAAATGGAAATTTGCTTTGGAGTGACTTTGTAAAAGGGTCACACTGCAGATTTGTGCCACGTGTGTTGTGATTCATATATGCTGTTACTAGCACAGTGCAACTAGGGAAATGATGTGATTCTAACAGATATTTTTTGTCTTGTTGAACATCATTTTATTAAAAGTTATTACTAGTGTTTTAAAATGGCCAAAAGCCAATAGCTGTCGACTCTCTGGATTAATATAGCTGTGTTTGTGTTTGGATAAGGAGAAGGTGCATGTGGCTCAAAGAGCACAGTTTATAAACAGGGAGCTGTGTGACAGAATGACTGAACAAGGGACCTTTGTCTCTTGAGAGAGACATTGGGTTTGTCATGGGTCTGCATCCCACAGACTCCCTGATGCTGCGTTCCTGGTGTGCAGCATGTCCATGTCCCTGCCAGACCTGAGCAGAGCTGTCGCGCTGCGTTTCAGTTTAGATATTGAGGGGAACTTTTCCAGTTTCAGCATGAATGGATGGAGTGCTGAGGTGCTGCCAGGGCTGGGAGGAGGAGGAGGAGGAGCAGAGCTGGTTTACTATGGCTTTCCTCCACTGCTCAGCTGTACATCAGCCTCTGCTGCTGAGCTGGGACCTGGCCAGAAGCGGTTGTTTCTACTTGAAGAAATTATGCTGCAGTTTTGGGGTGTTTGCAGAGGTGAGCAAGTCATGCAGGAGTGCCAGTTGCCATGGACTAAAAAAAAAAAAAAAAAAAAGCCCAAACTTTTCCTTATGTGTGCTGTTAAAAATATGCTGAGATTCCTCTCAAGTCTGGCACTAGAATGAAATGGTAAAACAACTGTAATTTTTTATGAAGAAATGTGGTAAATCTTGGAGCATTTGAGGCAGCTGAAATGTTTTGTCTCCAGGAATGCAAGACCTTTTCCACACCTCGGCCTTCTTGCAAATTACCCATTTTTAGTGATGTCACATTGCCAGTCAGAGGGAAGAATATGGGGAAAAGATGTGCTGGAACATTCTCCCTTAAGATAGTGCCTGACAGGCTGAGTGCTTCTATAAAATGTGTAGCACTTTAAGATTTTTTTTCAATAAATATGCATAATTCCTTAATAATAAAATGTTAATTCCTTACTAACTGACTGACAGGGATCATTGTGATGAAAGGAGAGCATCCTTTTAAGTACTGGAACTTTTTCTTTTCCTCCTGATGGCCTTTGGAGTATGGAAGACATTTGCTGTATTTGCATCATTAGAGTGGTTTAACAGAGCCTAAAACTGCAGTGAGCCCTGAAAAAAATTGCCTCTTGGTCATATTCGAGATGACACCAATGGTGGGTCTCTTCTGAGGTAAGAATTTTTGTCTTGTTTGTAATTTATCATAGAATGGTTTGGGTTGGAAGGGACCTTAAAGCTCATCCAGTTCCAACCCCCCTGCCAGCAGCAGGGACACCTTCCACTAGACCAGGTTGCTCAAAGCCTCGTCCAACCTGGCCTTGAACACTTCCAGGGAGGAGCAGCCACAGCTTCTCTGGGCAATCTGGGCCAGTGTCTGACCAGCTTCACAGGAAAAAATTTTTTTCCTAATATCTCCTCTAAATCTACCCTTTTTTCAGTTTAAAACCGTTACCCCTTGTTATGTCACTACATTACCTGGTAAAGAGTCCCTCTCCATATTTCCTGTAGGCACCATTTAAGTACTGGAAGGCTGCTGTAAACTCTCCCTGGAGCCTTCTGTCCTCTGGGCTTAACAACCCCAACTCTCTCAGCTTGCCATGACTGCTCAAATATGACGGACAGTGGCTTAGCAACTTCATCCACCAGTTCCCCCAGGACCCACAGATGCATCTCATTAGGTCCCATAGACTTGTGCACCTTCAGGTCTCAAACCTGACCTTCTCCTGTGGTGGGTGGTACTTCATTCTCCCACTCCCTGCCTTTGGGTTCTGTGAACTGGGCAGCGTGGCTAGACCACTCACCAGTGAAGACCAAGGCAAAATGTTGTGGAGTACCTCAGCTGCCTCCATGTTGGTTGTAGCCAGGTCTCCTGCTCGGCTCATTGTGAGAGGTATAGTTTATTTCATCATCTTTTGTTGTCCTATGTACCTGAAGAAACCTTTATTATTTTTCATGTCCCTAGCCAAGTTCAGCTCCAGCTGTGCCTAGGCTTTCCTGATCCTCTCCCTGCACTCCTGGGCCATATCCCTGTGATCTCCCCAGGATGTATGTCCCTGCCTCCACTGCCTGTGCATTTCATTCTTGTGTTTTAGTCTGACTTAGCCAAGCTGGCCTCCTGCCTCCCCTGTCTGACTTCTTGCACACTGGGACTGAGAGCTCTTGTGCCCTAAGAAAAATGTCTTTAAATATCTCCCAGCTCTTGTTCACTTTGCCTCAGAGGGCAGTTTCTCACGAGATCCCACACACCAGTGCCCTAAACAGCTGTAATTTTGCCTTTTTGAGGTTTAAGGTCCTGACTCTACTTTTTCCCCCATATTGTACTCCTCAAGACTGAGAATTTCACCAGGGCTTCATCACTGCAGCCCAGGCTACCTCCAACCTTGATCTCTGAGAAGTTCCGCATTAGTGAGCCCCATGTCCAGCAATGTGTCTCCTCTGGTCAGGCTCTCCATCACCCAGAGATGTAGGACTGCCTGCAGTTTGCTGTGCTGCTTTTCCAGCACATGTTCAGGTGGTTGAAGTTCCCCCTTTCAGGATCAGGGCCTGTGAATGTAATTTAGAATTGCTTTCAGAAGATTCAAAATACTTACATATCAATTGGTACAAAAGCTTCACGTGGAAGCTCAGCCTGAGCGTGATGAGTATCGCTAATGGCCATGACTGGGGTCTCGAAAAGCACAATGCTGCTGCTGCTCCCACCCGTGCGCTGATGGCTTAGAGCCTAACTATACAGAGAGCAAGCCTGTGCTTTTCCCATCAAGCTGGACCCAAATGATTTTGAAAAGCTGGCCCAGAGAGCCTGCTTTTGTGCCTCCAAGGTTGTTCCTTTGTTTGAATAACAGAAAACAGTTGTGCACTGATGAAATAGCTGCCCTCCCTAGGATGTGCTTTAGCCCACAGATAATTAGAAATGCGATTGTGATGATGGATCTACTTTGATTTTAGCACAGTGAGCACATGGCACAGAGAGACAGCACGTCCTCCCTTCCCCACCAAGAGCAGTGCCCAAGGAAGACAGGTTGCTCTTACCTTGAGAGCTGAAGTTAAAAACAAAGTATGGATTTGCATGGCTTCGTCTGAGGTGCCTGACAGTGAGCACTGTCTAAGGGCCTGCCACAGGAATTACCGTTTCATAGGGCTGAATACTGACCAGCTATATATTCAGTACATGTATCAATATATTCTGTCCACTTCCTTGGACTGCAGGGGAGCTTATAACCCCTGTTCCTGGCTGCTGTAGGTGAGCACAGTCAAGGACAGTCACCACCATGGCAGCTGCTCTTCATCTCAGCCCAGCTGTAGGCTGCACCATTTCTTTCGACAGTGCATGGTCCTGTGATCCCTCCATACACTCAGCACTAGAAGTCACAGAAAAGCCTTTCCTGTTGTCACCATTTGTCTCAGAAGAAATTGTTGGATGCTATTTATGTCATGTGAGATAACGATTCAGCAAAGGAGTTAAGGATGTGGTTGTTGTGCTGACCCAGTGCCTAATCCAATTCTAAAGAGAGCACTGGAAATGGGAATACTAAAGGCAAGTGGATCGCTAAAATATAGAAACTATATATTATTTACATTCATTTTCACAGCGTTTACTACTGAACTGAAGTGTGGTGAATTGTGGCACGCTGTTTCATAGCTAAGACTTAATTTTATTTATGAACTGGATATTTTTTTAACTCTACCTTTTCATGTAGGAGTCACCTCATTCCTCACACATTGTTGTCAGTGATTTTGATTTAAGTGCATGAAGAAAACAAGATGGCTATGCCTTAACAATGCCATCTTCTGCTGCTGCTGCCTGAAGAGCCAAAACCTTCTTTACATCTCATGTCAGGTACTAAGGAGCTGGCACAGCCATTAACAGTGGTTACTGCACATGTTCCCCAGAATGTTCTGTTCTGAGTCCTACTTCCTACATGGGTTTAGTGTCATGTTTTGCCCTCACACCAAGTTTGTTATGGAGATGGGTTTAGGACTGAAGTTGGTACCTTTTGTACTAATGCAAAAAACCCCACAACCCTGACCTTGAGCTCAGCTGCTCTTTAGTTCTGTGAACCTAGAGTACTTGTCTCATGGTGATGTGTGTTTCATTCAGCTGTAGAGTGTTGTGGCTGAATAAACAGGTATCATAAAACCTAAATATCTGTCTTTTTGGTCACTTCTTTCCTGTAGCTGGGCTGAGACTGGTTTCATGAGGGTAGAATATGCATGATCACGGTGTGGGCGAGTGTCTCATCCTTACGTTTGCAGTAGCTCCACAAGCTGTTGGTTGATTTACTTTGTCAAGTACTTGAGTTCTCAGGATGTTCCCAGCACCAAGTGACTACAGAAGATGCAGGTTGTGCTGGGATGCTTCAGGAACTGATGAATTTAACTGTAGGGGGGACAACTCATAATAAACAATTATCAGTCCTCTGCTTCCCACGCTAGCAGAATTGTTGACTATTTTGGCAGGGGGGAGGGCTGGAGGTAGAGCTGAAACCAGATTGAGGCCTCATCTCCCTGCCAAAGAAGTAAAACTTAAACTAGAAACTAGTGTTGGCCTGGTTTCACTCCTGCACATAATCCACGTGCAAAAGCACACACTGGTGTGCTTGCTCTCACTACTGCTCTTGCCCTTTTTTAATCTTTTTTTTTTTTTTTTTTCCTTCACAGAACGCTGACAACACAGCTCTGAGTGAGAGGATGACACCAAGAAATTGGTGGGTATATAAATTACTTGTTTGAAGCAGACTTCGGTGTCAGCCTACAGTGCAGTGGTTATAATCAACTGGAAGTAAAACTATTTAAAATAGGTTTTGGGGAGAAAAAAACATTAAAGTTATTTTCCCAGAGGTTTTTTTTTTTTTTGTGACATTTTGAGATAATTTCATGAAAGCTCCTCATTTTATATATTACATCAGCTCAACAATTTGATATAACTGTACATAATGAAAGGAAATTGCAGGCTATGAAATTTTCCTTAGACCTTTTAACATTGCTCAAATTTTTTTTCCCCTGCATAGGTTCTTTAATGGCAGAAGAACTGAATATCATGTCAGCAACTGACTATTAGTTCTTGGCAGAAAGGTTTGCATGGGCATTTGTGACAACCTGGCAATGAAATAATGGTTAGAGTTGGCTGACTACTACAGAGACAGAAACTTAAATGAGCTCCATCTGAAAGTAATTGCATTCAAAATACAAAATAATGATGGCAGAGGAAGAGAGGGGAGTGTGAATATGTCCATGTGCAGCGAGGGGCAGGGAGGATCCATCCCTTCTCTCTGGAGAGAGCTGGAGCTCTGAAACTGATGGCTGGAGCAGCAGCCTGGCTCCACAGACACAGCTATAGACACAGGGGTGAAAGCTGCAGGTCTGGAGGTGCTGCTGGATCTGTGCATCTTCAGCAGGCTGGAGCCCAGACACTGCTCCCTGGGACTGAGGCTGAGACACTTCAGTGTGGAGCCGGCATATCGTAACCCAGATATGGGTTGGGAATATCCAAGTGTAGAAGAAAAGCTGCTCACAAATCACATTTTCTATAGGTAAACATTACAGAAATGGGCTGGTTGTTGGGTGATTTTCACTGCAACCAAACACCACAATTCTCAGTGTTCAACCGAAGCCCTCACTGTTGCGCTAAGCTCTCCCCGATGTGCGCCTTGCCCCTCTCCAGCACTGCCACAGCTCCTGGTTTAGGAAATCACTTCCAGGTGGGGAAACAGTTCCGTATTGCAAACTAGTAATAAGCACAACTTTGTATTCTTCCTCCAGGACATGACAGGCTGTTACAAAGGAAAGGATCTGTGCCGCCAAATTTTTCATCTCTTGCTCTGACACAGGAGATAGTGGTTATGCCGCTCCCAATGGTGTTGCGTTGCCATGCAAATAAACTGACTTATAGAGTGGAAGGGTCAGCACTGTTGGAACACACGGCTGGTTGCCACGCCCCACTAGACACACTGGTAGTCCCCCAAGACATTGGCAAAATTTTAATGACAGTACTCAAACAGTACAACTGAGAAGCAATGGCAGCACTGACTGTACACAGTTTCTCTAGCCATTGCTCAAGTGTCAGTTTCTTTTTTTTAAGGATGAAGCTTATAAAAAACCACAATTCTCTCCCAAGATACTGTACACTATTCAGCAGGTTAAAAACTGAAAAAAATATTTCATTAAAAAAGTCATTACAGTATTTGTATACATCAAGGATAGTCTACAGAATCACGTTCATCTAGAAAATATGTGCATTATAAACCATTTCCATGCAATGCAACAATTTCTTATTTCAAAGGTGGTATAAAAAGACAACACAGTAGTCCTAACCATGAAAACACTTTATGTAAAACAAAACAAATGTGCAACCTTCTACTGAACATGTTAGACGAACAAAATACAATAACAAAGATTCAGAAAGATGGAGATCTTTTTGTTTCCACCGAGTGACTACAGTAGTGAACCATACAGGTAAACGTGTGGTGTGTGCAGTGATCATTTCAGGCAAAGTGCCTCTTCTTCAGCTGCTTGTTTGCTGTGCCATCCCAAGACAGACTGCTGTGGTTACGATTGCTGTGATATAGTTTCTGCATCTAATAACTTGGTATTCAATCACCTTCCAAGCTTAAGAGCACTGCACCTATAAAATAGTGTATCTACTGCATCAAAGTATAAAGTGTGTTGCTTACAGTTTAAAAATCTATAGAAAAAAGTCTGTTTTCTGTAAAAAAAAAAAAAAATGCTGAAATTTTGTCAAGATATACATTTTGAGATGTGAAATTTAACACATTCCCTGCAAGTGGGAAAGGAGGCTATAAACGTAAGGGAACTAACAAAAGTTTCTGTAGTTAATTATGCAGTGTCACTGCTTGATGGATGCTAGCAGCATAAAAAAAAAAAGCACTGCAGAGAATGTGTTTTGGTATAACTAAAGACTCAGGGGCTGCTTTCTAAGTTGGTGGAGGCCCGTTGATGTATCGCAGCATGAGATAGAAAGAACGGGCGAAGTTGTTTGCCTGGGTGCAGCTGTAGTCTTCCTCAGAATATGGAACCATGAAAGCCAGGAGTAAAAGCAGTAGAAGGAACAACTGAAGAGGTAAAGCTGCTCGTAATATACGGTAAAAGAAGGAGGGAGACCGAGGAACTGTTTGACTAGGTTGTGGATGGCTTTCACCTCTGAAAAGGAGAAAAAAAAGAAAAAAAAAAAAGAGAGAAAAACAAAGGCACTTTAGAGTTTGAATTAAACAAGTTATTTTAACTCCCTCTCTTGAGTTCCAACTACCCTTCCAAGGTGCAGGGCTGTGTATCTACAGGATAATGCACTGCACATGAAACACTTCAAGTATAACTTGAAAGCATGCAAGACTGCTCCAGGGGAAGCCAGGTGCTGGTTTGGGTTTACTGTCCTTACTACTGAAAAAGAACCATTTCTTTGTAACAGCTTTGATCAGTGGGGTTTTACCCTATTTTCAGATGCAAACATAAGTTTTCCCAGCAGACAAATAAACCACTCTAAATACATGTAGAAGTACAAAGGAAAGCCACCCTTCAGAATGATTAGGCTCTCCGTTGCCTTGGAATTACTGAGATCTACCCTTCTAACAGACCCTGATGTACTGGGAGTGAAGTTCTCCCTTTGTCTTTCATGGTCTGTTTGTAATAAGTGGCTCTAAGCTACAAGTTTCTTGGTCCAGGTATGCTGGACCAGAAACCAAAGGAAGTTTTAAAACAAAAATATTTCCCCATTTTGCACAAAAAATATTTTCTCAAGAGTAAAGACAAGCCTGGGTTGCACATGGGTGCAGAGCTCTAGGAGCAGGAGTGCTAAAGGAAAACCATTCACCAAGGTGCAGCCCAGAGCTGGTAGGTAGAGGAGATACTACATGTAGGCAGAAATCACCTCCACCTGCATGTCAATCTGTGAGGAACAGCTGCCAGGTTCTGCTGGCACTCAGCTCACCTCTGCCATTTTCACTACCCTTCAAGAGATAAACATAAAACAATACCTCGAGCTGCTGCCATTTCTGCCATCCGCAATTCCCTTTATGGTGGCCTGTGGAGAGAAACAGCTTTTAGTATCCAGGTTTCAGACACTACAAGGAATTTCTCTTTCTCAAAAGATACAGTTCTAGACTTTAAAGTCCTGTTGTAAATTCTGTAATAAGGTACACGCATCTAAAAGGTAAAATGATTACATTTAGAGGAACTTTCAGACTAAATATGACAAAACATGCTATATGCGGACAGCAAAATAGTAGAAAAAAATATTTGCCTCCTTCACAGCAGGGCTGGATTTCACTGTGACTGGATTACAAACTCCTGAGTCCAACTCATCTGGAACTAGCAGCAATGCTCTGGTATCCTAAAAGGTAACCACACCTTCCTCTTTAAAATGCACGTTCAAAACTCACAACAGATGAAGTGCAAAGAACCATCTGTCACTGTCTGTCTGTCGGTGCACAGCCCATTGCCTCTTTGGATGGGCATAACCAGTGGTAACAGATGCTCCAGTTCTCCAGCCTAAAGAAATGTGCATAGTTGTCCTGGTTTTGCACAACCTGAAGGAATTACGATGGAACAGGTGCATACAGCTATTAGCCTGAAAATCTCTCTGACAGCTCTCAGGATAAGCAATGTATTGCTACGAACTACGACTCATAGGTGTTCGTTACACACTCCCAGCCTGGTACTTGGTATGGATGATAGGACACTTGAGGTTGGAAGGGAGCTCAGGAAGTTCATCTAGTCCACCCTACTGCTCAAAGCAAGGTCAGCTACAAGATTTGACCAAAAGCCTTACTCAAGGCCTTATCCTGCCTACTCCTCAAACCCCTCAAGGATGCAGACTGCACAGCCTCTCTGGGCAATGTGTTTCAGTACTGTACAAGCCTCCTGGTGCTGAAGTTTTTCCTATAGCCAGACTTAATTGTTCTTTTTTCAGCTTACAAAGGTGAAAGTACTTCAGTGTTGGTGCTTTAAGAGCTGAAGCTGCAGGCGGCTTCAGCCTTGAGCGATTAATTCCTGACCTTGAGTGGAAAAATAAAGTGGAACAACAAGCAAGAATGTGTATGAGACAAGATAAGGGATGATTGTGAGCTGCAATCAGTAACCAGTCAGAAGTAAAAGAATGGCTCATGGACAGGTGGAATTATCCAATCATGTCAATTGTTTAGGCATGTGTGTGATAAGGGGTAATGAATCAAAAGTGAAAGAATGCCACGTGCTTGGGACGTGCTGGAGGAAAAAAAGATATATAAGCAGTGCAAAGCTTCAATAAAGTGCTGATGCCTGAACACATCTCAGTGTTGGTCATTTCATCTGCTGCACTTAAGTTTTAAGTCAGTCTTTTATAAACACCTTTCCTGTTAATATGTTGTTATTTTTTAGTAAGAAAGGTCAATGAACAACTATTTAAACTGTGACTCACCAGATTTCCTTGTATTGTTTGTATGTCATGTGAAACTTGTTCAATAAGCTGTTTCAGTTTCCTTCCAATTACACAGACCTTCTCATCCGCTTCGCCGTATTCACCATATGATTTAAGTTGCAGGTGAGCAGCGAGTTCTTGAAGTGAGTTTACCTTAGGCTGTTGTTCCAGCAGCTCTTTCTCCAGTTGCTTAGAACAGACAAAAAACAGTGCAAGAGACAGTTATTCTCAACTTTAAGGATGTTTTCATAAAAGGAGGAACTCTGTAAGGCTTTAAAGAACAACTCAACCTGTCTGAGAATATGCAATACACAGGAATGGCTATTACAGCTACAAATGAAATGAAGTTCTCTTGAAGAGACTGGTTGTACCTGCTTGAACTAACGTTTAGAAATAGTTCTAGCATTAATTAATCCATATGGAAAACACATTAAATCTTGGAAATTGAAAGTCTTACTCCAGCATGAAGACTGTTCATAAGGAACTTAATTGTGATGCTTAAGTACAGAAAAAATGCCTCATATAGGCCATCTCCTAGTCCATTTCAGAAACCAGCCACGTGCCTAAATACAGCAGGTTCAAGGACAGGCTGCAGACATCTTGAGAAATGAGCATATTGCTCTTCATTTTGTGGGGAGAGCTACCAACTTGCTGGAAGAGCTGAGGTGCTGTAAGACTACGCTTACCATTAGCTCCTTTTGGCGTTCCACTATTGTACTGAGGTCAGCATTTGGATCTGTGATTCGTGCTTCATTCCTTCGGCTATCAGCACTTGCTAACCACAGGATTAGTTTTTGGCTCTCGTCATGGAAATCCTAGAGGAACAAAAGATTTGCATGTAAGAGAAAAAACCCTTTTGCGGTGCTTTCACCTGGCTTTGCCTACAAACAAAACAACCAGTCCAGATGAGACAGAGCCACCAACAAATTCACAATTAGGCTACAGCAACCTAGTTAAACTATTCCACCTATGTAATAAAAAGGTATTATCCAGTTCAAAGCTATTATTACCAAACCATTTAAACCCAATGGAGTCAAGTTCATAAGAAAATTATGTGTCTTGGATTCTGAGCAACCATTCTGCTAATGTGAAGGAATTACCCCTCTGCCCTCTTCCCTTATCTGCCCCTCAGTAGCACTCAAAAGAGGAGTTCTCCCTTATAAACTGGCATGTGGTATCCACCTGGCAATGCAGTAGGGCTTCTTGTAAACCTTTCCTCCAGCTGTCCAATGCATGAGTAGCTTTCTCCCAACGCAAGTTCATCTTCCAAATCCTTTTCTGAAGCTCTTTGAACTCTGTGCTCTCCTCTTTATGAAATTCTTTGCTGCTCAGGTTAACTCCAAGACAGAGCTGCTTTCCATTATCAAATGCTTTAAGCATGTTCTGGTAGAAAAAGAGGATTAGGAACTTCCATGAATGATGAAAAACATGTAGTTTATTTACAATAAAACTATACCCCCTCAAAAGAAGCACAGATATTGAGGAAAGTTGGTTGAAACTGGTGGCTTTTCAGATACTGGTAAGGAACATATGAAGGTAGGTGGCCTTTTTTTGTGTGTAGTTTTGTTTGGGTTGGGTTTTTTTTAAAGTAAAAATCACTTTGAAGAAAACAAATCTGGTTGGGCTTGTGCTTCTCCCTAAGTCTCAGGCTTTTTGCCTTAATCCACATCTGCCCTTCATTCGTCTGAGCTGTCTCTTTACCTGACATTTGGACAAACATTCCTATAGGTCATCACATGGTATTTCCTCTTGATTTATAAAGGTTTTGCTGCCTCAGAATCCTAGAATAATGTTGAAAGGGACATCTGGAGGTGCTGTAAGACTCCATCGTCCTGCTCTAACTTCAAACTCAGAGCAGGCTGCTTAGGGCCCCATCCAGTCAAATTTTAAGTATCTCACAGGATAGAGATTCCCCATCCCCTCCTGGCCCCTGGTCCCACACTAGGCCACCCCATTGTGAAAAATCCCTTTTCTTCTCTCTAGTCAGAGTTTCTGTCAGCCCATTTCCCTGACTTGTCAAGGTTCCCCCAAACGGCAGTCCTGCTGCTTTCCTCCTCTCCCTTAAAATTGTAGAGGGAAATAATATGGAATTTGCAAAGTCATGGCTGTACCTTCTAACCACCTTTATGTTAAGGTAGAGCCTGTATTTTTGAAGGTCTTTTTAAAAAATGAATGCCAAACAATACCTTGTACCCTCAAGAAGTTTACAGTTTGAATCAAGGGTACTCAGTCTTTTTCAAGTTGCGGCTCTTGCAGTAGAAAGGTAAGAGCTGCAGGATGAGTCCTGCAATCAACACAGCTCAGATTGCTTTTCTTAGCAGCCTTTGTAACCACGAGTGTCAATCTATATATTCTCAAGATCTGTGTCCCACTTGTTGAAAACTGCTGGTCTAAATTACATTTTGTCCAACAAAGAACCTTGCCTCCCTCCTTCAAGCAACAAAGTTTCTTTCAATAGCAGACAATACAAACGGTCCATCATAGACTTTGAAACACCTGTAAGCCAGTCTGCAGCCAGACTGGCTTCATCCTTATCCAGGGCAATTGGGATGTCCTGACACCTCATGAAATTCCCATCTTAGAGCATGCTGGCTCTTTCAGACACCCATAGAAAACCAAGCTGAAAAGGGGATTTACAGCCAGCTGGACTCCTCTTAAGAAAATGCAGAAGAAAGAAAAAGTGAAGCTCTGTTCCTTGAAGAAGTCAGACATCCAGCTCTAGCCTGAAGGGAAGCATCTCCCTCCACTCATGAGGCATCACCAAACCTTTCCTAGTGCCTGGTGCCTAAGCCAGGTTGGTTGATGGGATCAGACTCGTTCTTACTGGAGTCACACACTGGACTGCAGAGCCATTCTCCCATGCCTAATAACTACACAAGGATGTGTAGGCTTAAGCATACTCTCAACATGCCCAAGAAATCCCTCCTCTGTCCTGCAGTGCCTTGTCTGTGAGCATCGTGAGAGTGTGACACCAAACTGACCAGTGGCCTCAGGGTTTGGGTGACTCCACATGGGGATTTTGCACTCCCAGAGGGGTTAGGAACACTTGCTCTGAGTTCAACCAGAGGCATTTTGTTACCCGAGTCCTAGGGACCTCGCACTTTCATGTACCCTGGTAACCTGCTGGTTCAACCTGCAGACCTGACTTAGTCCTAATTTAGGGAAGCTGAGAGTGACAGGACCACACATGCTGACAAATGTTCACGTTATTGTCTCTCTTAGCTGTTCTATTACTTGGTTGAAGATTAGCAGAGACTAAATTTCTATTGTATCTCGTATTTAAGTAATACATTCTAATCCACCAGAAATCTGCATTTGCCAAGTGAAAAAATACAACTCCATCTTTTGAAATGATATGTCCTTCCATTATAGGATAAAGGTGCTATTTAGAGCTAAGACTTTGCAAACACCATCTTGCTGAATAACACCGATCTTTCTCAGTCTCCCCATTGGAGTTACAAGCCTTTCCCCCACCCCCAGCTCATCAATTCAATTAAAAAAAAAATCAGCCTAGATTCTGCAGCCTGTAGACCCAGCTAATTTTCAATCTGTTTCAGGTTTGCATACAGGGGAATGGCACAGAACAGGGCAAAAATGCTGTTATCACTGCCCAAAACATGCAAACCCCCAAGACAAGGCCTAACCAAGGCTATTGGGGAGTCTAAGCCTTCATTATTTATCTTTTTTCTTTGTTTGTTTTCTAAAGCAAAAGCACTAAGAAGAGAAGTTTGGGGCTGAACGTTTTGTTTGAGAGAGAATAAAGTGTCTCTGCAAGAAAACAGCAAGGGAGAGGTTTTGATTTCAGCCTGGCTGCCTGTTTTGCCCAGGCATATGGCCTGCAAATCTCTGCATATGAAGACAGAAGCACCTTGCTTAACCACCCTATTTAGTCCTCCTAGCTGAAAACAGCTTAGCTCCTCTGTGGCATATGCACATTGTTATTAGCATTCGTGCTGCCAACAGATCCTAGAAGCACAAAGACAAATGATAAAGAGTATCAACATCTTGAAATCCCACTTCTCAGTATGCCATAACTTACTTTCAGTTTCTTGACGTTTTGTTCCAATGCCTGCATGCTGGTTGGAGGTTTCACTTTCTGCAGTAATTCCAGCTCTTTCTCAGTTTCATCAAGCCAAGCAGAGAGGTTGTTGAGATCTGAGCTCAGCTGCTGCCAGTCCTGGAATTGCTGTTCCATACCAAGGTTATTTCTATCAATCATGCCTACAAAATGATAGAACAACAAACATTTAAATCTTCAGTAAGGTGAAGAGTGCGTAAAACAGATGCAAGGAGTTTTATGAGTAAATTATTCTCCCACCTACTCAAGGCTAAATAATTGCTACTGTGTACTACTGTTATCCAGACACAGTTTTTCTTGAGAGTCCACAGTCTGTAAGTTTCATATTACTTGTCAAGTTATCAACATAGTAATGGTACACAGGATTTAATCACATTCATTGAAGATGTTTTAATTAACTCGGAAGAACAAAGCAAATCTAAGGAGATAGAATTAAATGAGCTCAGTTGTGATTTGGTAGATACCAAAATGCCTCATAGGACCAAGTATGATCCAGAAATTAGCACTTGGGTTTATGTTTCATCAATTCAGTGCTAAAGGAGACAGAGATGTGACCTGTGCAATCACTAACACTATTTCTGGAAGCACATCTAAGCCTTTCTCAGAGGTTTTCCTATTCATCCCATGCATGGGACTCAACCCTGGTCCACGTGTGAGACCACAGACATAAACTAAGTAAGCTGGTGCATATAGCTGCAGTCTTCTTTTTATCACTTGATTCGCTTTTGTGATTGCAGTACAGATGTGTTATTACGATCTCAAGCACCTGAAACCAGGAATGAGGTCCTAAAAGGTTAAGAGAACCAGCTTGTTGGCCTATTTGGAAGAAAGGACCAGTGTGAAGACAGTGAAGAACAGACTATGCTACTAGCTTTGACAAAATATTTCTGTAAATAGGAGCTCTAGTATCTTGTCACATGGAGTACCAATAGCCGAGGAAACGAACTATAGCAATTATTTTAGACAAAGAGTCACACTTCTTTGGTTTGAAATCTGATTAAAAGTCTCTGAAGTATTCAATATTACACAAAAGTGAAATTGTTCCCATTCATTCCACCCAGCAAAGAGATAGAAGTATATTATGTGTGATAAAAATCTCAATTCTGGCAAAAAATGGAAAAGCTTAGAACAGCAAACATGGGTTGGACAGTACCAGGTGAGAAGGCAGCTCAGCAAATCTTAGCAAAATACATTAATTTAGAGGATAGCGGTTTACTTCTATTTTGTTCCCAAGGCAAATGTGCTGCCTTTGTGCCATCTCTGCTTTGTCACCTCTGGGGTCACAGGACAAACACCACAGCACCAAAGCCACTCCTGATGCTCTGTACCTGACTGCTGCTCTGCAGCTGCTATATTCACAAGCTCTTGGTCATCTTGGGGTTCTCCACTGCTCATGTTAGCAGATGTAATTTTCTCCTTGTTGATGCTGCTGCTCACAGAGCTGAGTTGCTTCACCTGGAATGACAGAATCACAGAATGGTTTGGGTTGGGAGGGACCTTAAAGATCATCCAGTTCCAACCCCACTGCCATCAGCAGGGACACCCCCCACTAGATCAGGTTGCTCAAAGCCTCATCTAACCTGGCCTTAAACACTTCCAGGGAGGAGCAGCCACAGCTTCCTTGGGCAACCTGTTCCACTGTCTCACCACCCTGACAGGAAAGAATTTCTTCCTAATATCTAATCAAAACCTGCCCTCTTTCAGTTTAGAGCCATTTCCCCTTGTTCTATCGCTAACTGCCCTTATAAAAAGTCCCTCCCCAGCTTTCTTGTAGGCTCTTCAGGTATTGGAAGGCCACTATAGTATGATATTTTGGTGGATGAGCCCTGCAGGTTAACAAGCCATCAAAGGTCAAGCTTCATTGCTGTTACTCTGGGGTGGTGGCTGGGCTGTCGCTGAGCTCTTGCATGTCCAATTTAGCACTGGGCTTCTGCATCTTTGCTAACAGTTTATATTGGCTCTCTGTGCCTTCTCAGTACACAAACACACACCATAGTGATGCTAATTATTACAAGACTGGACATGGCAAATTAATTGCTTTTGCACTACATGTATGAGACAATATACACTTGCTGACACTCTTTTTTAGATTCTGGGTCTTGGCAATATTGACTCTAAGGCTCTAAGACTGGATTAACAGCGACAAAAGCAGACAGATAACAGTACCACCTTGTGCCTGGAAGAATGCTGACAACTGGTCCGGATCCACTGAGCCTGGCAGCTGCTGGCAAAGCCACAGCTGGCAACCAGCCACCAAGACCAAGGTACCAACAAACAATAGTCATTTTGGCACATTTTTTAGTGTCCAGAAGCAGATTAAATGGTGGGTTCATTGCTAGAAAAGGACACTTCAAATTCTTCTGCTTAGGAAAGGGAGATATGTCAGTAAGTATCAAGGGAGGGGACTCGCATCCTCTCCTCGGTGGGGGTTAAATTCTCCTAGACTTGTCCTATGACAATAGAGGAAGTTCCTCCAGACACTGATTCTGATCAGGAGCCTAACATGACTGTTCTGAATTGTTTTAAAGAAGCTTTTCTAGCAAGTGGGTAGAGGCTCTCACTGGTTACCTGAGCCACCAGAAATAATAAAGTTTCCATAAAGTGAACATTCCCCCTGCAACTAATCTTTTCCTTGACGCTGGAGGAGGGAAGAGGATGGAGTTACATAGGAACCACAAACAGACCGTGGAGTACAGGTTCAGTGCCCACAGAGCCTCCAACTCACATAGTCTGGCTTATAGGGAGTACTTGTTTCTGGACCAGACAGCACATTTCCAACCATCTCTGCCTTGTTGTATCGGTGTTTCCTGCAGACTGCGCTATCAGGAGAATGCCATGGATGAGTTTCCGAAACAGACTTTCCTGAAACAAATAAAACCAAAACCATATGTCCTAAATGCAAAATCCCATCTCCACAAGGAAGCTGTTGCTTTGTATTAAGTTAGAAAGCGCTCTGAATAAAATGGCATCAAGTTATGGCATAAAAATGACAGTTTTGCAGCTTTCCTTGCAAAGCATGCACATTTGCAAAACATCAACAGTGTTTCAAAGGTAATGAGATGAGAGCCATGCAGTTATGGGACATTCTGTTTTCTTCTGGAAAATGCTTGAACACAGGTATGAGTATTCAAAAAAACAAAAGAAAAAGGCTGCACTGTGGTTTTGGAAAATTTACATCCCAACAATACTATGACACATCTGCAATGCATTTCAGCAGGGACAAGTATAAACATGTCCTGATTTGGAGAACGTTTGTTCTGGATTTAACAGACAGGACACATGGTTCTGTCATGCACAAAACACAAAAAAAATACTTGCAGAGTTGTAACTATTGCCTTCAGTAAGTATGCAATCAAAATTAGAAACAACCAAAGAAGTTCTACTACCCAGAGCAAACCACCAAGGAAGTACCAGAAGACTTTGGATCAATACAATGAAATGGACAGTAACCACCTTGGCGTTTACCAGGCAAAATCTAAACGGTATGTTCTTGACTGCTCTGTAATGTACATGTGAACACTGCAGCGTAAGAACACCACGACAGGATGAGGCATGGTGTCCACACAAGGCAGGAAGTCAGACATTACATATGAGAGAGGTTGAGGAATATAGCGTGCAGCACAGGGAGATTGCCATGTTCAGACACATGCATTAGCAGGTGCCTACCAGAAGATGCTTTCAAAGTTTTTGTGGTCATTTTAAGATATGCCTCAGGATTTTCAGTGATTTCTACATCTGAAAAAAGAATAATGTCATTTTCCTCACTATTCAGTATTTTCTAGCTATTAAAAAAAAACTGAAACAATGAGGGACAGCAAAGACAAAGATTTTACTCTTTTATTCCTATTTCTTTTTCTTACTCTTAATAAAAACTTTTTAAGTTACTTTTTTCATCAAACATCCTTAGGAAGTAAAGTTTCTAAAACCTTGTTTCTGAAAACATAAGCTTGGTTTAGAGAATATAATTCCCTTCAAGACATCTAAGAGATGAGACTGCTCACATCTAGCAATAATACTTGAAAACCCACCAACAACATGGGAGCAAGACCTCAGTGCCCCTCCCTTCCCACACAGGGACATCCTGCAGTTGTCCATGTCATAACAAACAGCTGGCAATTGGTTCTCACCTGACAGAGCACTGTAGTACGGTGCTTCTTCGTCGTCTTCGTGAGAGGAAGAACCTCCCACATCACCTGTGTGATCCCACTCAAGTGGGATGGAGTCAACACTGACAGGGGTTTCACAGCCTGATCTTTCATGACTTTGAGTAGGGGGCATAAGGTGGCAAAGGGACTGTGGTGAAGAGGGCCCCTCGCTGATGGCCTTCTTAAGCCAGGGATCAGTCTGGATTTCTCTGGAGTCCTCAGGATCTGTCTCATTTTCAGAGGTCTCTTTCTCATCATCCAATCCCTAAAAACAAAGAACAGTTACTGCATGTTAATAAGATCTACAATAAATCTACATTGCTTAATAAGCTAGTGATTGAGCCACACAGTACTACTGGGGACTGTTTTGCGGTCAGTTGCAGTAATCGAAGACCACATGCCTAAAATTAAAGGGAAGCATCACTTTTGCCTCCTTCCTCTTTTGCCAAAACAATCCTCACATCAGCAGCTACCTCCCCTCTTTCAAGACATAAACCACCACCATAACTTCTCTTCCTAGTTTGCAGGGAGGGGTACGCAGCTCCAAACAGACTGCACAGGTCAGCAATGAAGTGATGCTCAGGCAGTGGTGAGCAGCTACTCGTAGATATTCGTTTTACTTCCTCTACTTGGCTTTTTTAATACGTTCTTTTTTTTTTTTTTTTAGCCAAAGCAAACTGCAAATCATCTAAATGTTCCCAGTGAAAAGTAAAGAGCATGCTGTTCCTCATCCAGGGTTCTCACAAGAAAGTGGACAGATGGAGCCTCACAAACAAATCCATAAAGAGATATTCTAAGCACGTTACTGAAATTAAAGAAAGCAAAGTGATATTAAAACCACCAAAAAAGCTTTTGAAGGCCTCAAACCACTACTATCTAAATATTAACCCTGTGAATTACTTCCATGCTATTATCCAAATTCTGCAGGTGGAGTCCCAACAGGAGAGGTGTGAGAAGAAAAAACTGGTGACAAAGATTTAGTAAAGCTGGCACCACTGCTGAGGAGCTCCCAATCCCTTTGAGCTCAAACCACGCAATCAAGCTGCTATGGATAAGCAACGAGCATTGCAGTTGAAACATCAAATTCTTGCCAAAGCATCAAAACAACTGTTGCTTCTTACAGGATGCCTTGAAGTCAGTCTTTGATGGAACCGGGCAACTCGCCCAAACACTTCCTGACAGTATCGATGAAGTTCTTCCAATTCATCTTCAATTAGGGTAGCGTCCAAAGGCTCACTCTTCTGAATCAACTGCTCCCCAAAAACGATTAGCTGATCAATCTTATTGGTGTTTAGTGTTATTTCCTGCTGGAAACCCTATTTGGAACATACAAGAAAAATAATTACTTCTGCAGTGCCCTCTTCTAGCCTAAAGTTTGTCCTTCCTTTCTCGCTCGCTGCAGTGAAAGAAAAGCAGCAATTGACATTGTTGTCTAATTTCATTTGGCAAATATGTTTTTACTCAAGAGGTCCAGAGGTTTGTTTTATTAGCAGGATTACAGTACCAAACAAAGTGGCATTTCCTACCCATCAATATGATTGCAGTGTCCTGAGCCTGCAGGGGATCACGATACAAGAGTTCAGCTAATCAGAGTTTATTTTTCTGTTAAGTACACACTATCTTTTTCTCAGCAGCAAAGAAATTTGTTTGGCTGGTTGGGTCTCCAGCCTACACACAGTAAATCTTCATCCCAAAACAATTAACAGTGAAGGGAGAAAGGGGAAATGAGTAGGTAGCAAAGAAGTAGTATGTTCTTTAGAATCAGTGTACATGTCTGCTGTCTTATTTCTATTTGAAAGTCACAGCTACAAACAACGCACTCAGAGGAGAGAGCCTATGTTAATGCCAATTCAAAAACATTCTCATCAGAAAAAAAATGTCTGAATTCAGGAGTGTAGCTTTTACTGTTAACCTGCATGTGCTCCTTTCCAGGCCAGATAACACTGTCACTGACACTCAGTGGTAGGAGAAAATGGCAGGATAGAACTGAGCTTGAACACTGAATCTGAATTTAAATACTGTACAGTTTAATCTTGATTCAGAAGGTAAGTCTTAACAATTTACTGGTGTCTTAAAACAAATATAGCCCTACAGAGATCTGTTGGATATTGTGACGTTCTAGAAAAGCAGATGATTCTGTCAGGAGAGGGCAGCCCAATAGGATCAGCTGGGCTATATCAAACAACTGCTTTATACGGATACGTACATTTAACTGGCGCATTTTGTCATCGAAGTTACTTTTTGAGAAGTGCTCCACGTTTGTCAGCTGGAGATCCATTTCTGTGAGCCAAACAAGGATGCTTTCCCTCGTCCCCTCAAACTCATCTCTCCGATTGGTGAAATGCTGAATAGGAAGAAGGGAGCCAGTGTTATAAGACTTCAGCTACTAAAAAAGCTGCTCAGAGGAGCCCTTTCAAAATAGTGTGTTGTTTCAAAACCACTGTTCACCTTAAAGCCCTTAAGGGCATAAATGGCAGCATGCTATGTATAAAAACTGTCCCCTTCCTGTAGTGATGCTGGAATAAAGTGTCCTCTGTTAGTACACTCCTCATATGGGAGAGGGAAAAAAACTTCAGTAGTGCAAGATGCTTCTATAAAATTTTGTTCTTGCTTCCACTCTGTATACCTTCCCCCACATCATTATACCAGTGTAACAGTTATTTGGACTCAGGTTTAACATCTACTTCGTTTTAAATTTAGAAGACAGACAAAGGAAGCAAGACCCATCTCTAATTAAAGTAATTAAACCCATGATATTAAAATCAGTAAAACAATGGATCAGCTGGACCATGGATGACCACGCCAGTGTAATTAATGCACCATTTGGGGTGGAAGCCAGGAGGAGCTCTCTCTCTGCTGCCATCTCCCACAGAAACTGCAAACAGACATGCAGCTTGCAGAGCCCCAGTTCTTCTTGGTGGATTTACTGTTCAGGAAGGGGATTATACAACACCCTAAACACAACACCTCCTAACTGTACAGATCAAACACCATCAGAGCTCTGACAGCCTCATCCACTGACTTCTGGGATCTAATAGTTTTCCCTGTTGATTGCTTGCAGCACTGCTGTATTTAAAAATCGGGCAGTGGTGAGTTTCCCCCAGGGCACACCACAGATTATCCTGCCCAGAGATCAGCTTAACTCAACTAGCAGGACACTTCTTTGCAGTGTCACAGATACATTCTTAGACAACATTCCTCCATCAGGCAGAGAGCACAGCAGGAGTTGGTGACAGCAGCATGCCTCTCCATCACAAATCCATGTTTAAAGCCCTGTAGGTGAGTCATAACTTGGCACAGAGCTGCAAAACCAGGACAGTTGTAAACTCCAAACTATATCACCACTGGGGCCCTTTTGTTTCTTCGTCTCTTATTTATGGAAAGGTGCAAGAGCATGAATGCATCCACCCAATGACAGGACCAGGTAAGGGGAGAGTGGGATAGGAGCAGTAAGGCCTGCAACACACCTTCCAAAATTTATGCTTCTTCAACTACCAAGAACCCATCTACCAAGGACACGTTTATGCCATGTACTTGGTGACCTTTCCAGAGCTGCTCTCCTACACTGGTAACTCAAGACACAAACCAACACAAGACAGTTGCTCCAGTATGTCATTTGCCCTTGGGTAATTCCTACAGAAACTTGCAAGTCCTCCTCACTCTCTCACCCCATCATGCAATTACCTTGAGTCTCCTCAGAATGGCAGCGGCTCGTTTCTGGAGGTTATCCCAGCGCTGGTTGCCTTCGTGCACCATCTGCTTCAACTTGCTGGCCGAGTCCGTGCGGTTCTCGCGCGCGAGGCGCCTGTACTGCTTATTGATCAGCTCCAACTGAGTGAGACGTTCGTGAATTTGCCGTTGGAATGCCTGCAAGGCAAATCAAGGAACTCAGTTCCCTTGCTGATAAAAAAAAGGATCCCAATGATGCTATCCATCAGGAGAGATGATGATGCTCTCCCCTTAAAAACAGACCTTTGAACTGCAAAATTACAACCAGAGAAGGACCCATATTTTAAATCACCTGCTCAGATTTAACTCATTAGGAAAAGGAAGAATAAAAATAAATCAACCCACAAAGGTCTCCTGCCTATAAAAAGCAAATCTTTAACTTTTAAACAGGATCTTGTCAGTTCAGAGCATTGGATTCTCCACATGAAAAAAAAAATTCTGGAGACAAATGCATCAGCCATGCACTGGCCAAATTACTGTGTTCTCTATAACACCACTGTGGAACTGGTGTTTTTCAGTGATCCGGGCATTTAACGTAGACAGTAAGTATTTAGCAGTCTGACCATTCAGCCTGCTGCTGAGCATAAAAAAATGAAGTCAAAAAATTCACCTCAAATTTCTTCAGCTCCTCTTTTGCATGTGTGTACAAAACTTCAGAAGAATTAGGCTCAGCTGCTATCTTTTCAGACGATTTCAGCCAATCTTCAAAGCGAGAATAGTCATCCAAAAACCTCTGCCATAGGCGCCAGGTTTCCTCAATTCTGAGAAGGAGATGCAAAAAAAATGGAAAGCTGAAAGTTATCACAAGCTAACTCTTAATTTTAGATTATTTTTTTTTCTTTTTCAAAATTCATCTCGTGGCAAAAGCTACAGCGTTTCTTCAAAATGCTGCCACAGGCTTCTTTAGGAGGGGCAAGGAAAAGAGACTTACTTCATTCGCCTTTCCATAGACATGGCGCAAATGTTTCTCCACCGTCTGTCCAAACTCCTGGTAGTCTGCTGGATGGAGTCACACTCGGTCTCATTAGCACATGCATCTGAATCGTGTAGCAGGACTTCACAAATGTTAAATACGGATTCCACCCCTGCGGTGTGTTGCTCTATGTCTCGCTGAAGATCCTGCCATTGGCAAAAGAATAGCTTGAGTAGAAGGAAACATGTGGCTAGACTTCAGACATACCCTTTCAAAATGCTGCAGAGGATGGGGAAAGAGCAATTTGTGTGTCAGGAAAAGCTTATTTAGCTTTAGAAAACACACTTGCAGAATGAGCTGTGCAGATGACAGGCTGACAGGTCAGGACAGAACTGTCATGCAAAAAGGGATTGTCCAGCTTTGGTTTCTCAGTGAAAGCTCAATCTTCTTATTAACAGTCTGGACAACTTTAATGTGCATTCAAAATCCAAACCTTACGTGCACTGTAAATGCATAGTAATTAATTTTGACAGTACAAGATGACAGTGTCTCACATCAGCTTACTACACCGAACTCGTAGTACAGTTTGTGTCTTTAGTGACTATGTGATCACAGGCTGAAATCATGAAACACAGCACACAAGAAGCTGGTGTTACACTACTTTTCTTATTCTCTCTTGTGGAGCTCCTGTTTTGACAAAACATTTTAAAGGGTCTGACAAAGACCCTTTGTCTATTCTATACTACACGGTTCTTTTCAAGAGCCTGCATCTCCATCATACTCTGATCTCCCATTCTGTACCTCTAACTACTCCTGAATTCAATGTAATTGAATAAGAGAAAAAGAAAGCCTTATCTAAATATTTCTTATTGAAAAGGCAGCTCTGTACAATGCTACCAACTGTACATATTAATTAATGGACAGCGTCCACGACATTTCAATTTTTTCAACTGATTTTTGGCTTTCCTAATGAAGGATACAGAGACTTTTGCTTGAATAACACTAGAACAATACACACAAATGAATATTTTACTGACAACAGTGAACAGGAACTCCCATTAAATAGTATCACTGATCTCAGTGAACAGAAGAAGCAGAATTGGTTTTGCTCTGGACTTACAAAACCAAACCAAAATAAAACAAACAACCCCCCCCCCCCCAAAAAACAGACACAGCTTAGTAAATACAAAAGGAGTTGAAAGAAGATCTTCTCAGAAGTCAAGAACCTGCAGGGAGTTGAGTATCACCCAGTGGCAGTCTTCAGTGGCATCACATGGGTACCTGAAAGGGCTGAGCCATAAACGGTCAAAATTTGGCTTGTGGGATTTGTGGTCATGTACAGCTTTAGGGAAGGTAGAAGCTAAAATCTCAACATAGATGAGAGGCTGCCAGAAGCAGACCAAACATAATTTTTGACAGCTTATTAGGGACTCACAGCTGTTGTCTGAGCAAGAGGCAGCAGCGTCTCTTTAACACAGGCTCTACACCTGAGAGCAGGCTCTACACTGCTACGGGTACCTGAAGAGACTCTTCTGAATTCATTAAATTACACTGGATTTACAGCTGTATTAGTGAAAATGAGAATTTGGACCACAGATTACAAATCCATTCTACTTGCACTATGGCAATGTTGCTGACACAATCTCATTACTTTTGGTCACACCTGGGTTCATGGAATAACCCTCTAGGCTGAATCCTTGCTGTTTTCCAAACCATTATTCCAAATTACCTGACTGTATTATGGTGAGACAAACAGAACAAGCTAAGTAAAGGGGCCAGGAACATACACTGAGCCCCAAAAGTAACTTTTCATTCAATTCTGCACAGCATTGCCCAGAGAGCTTAAACAGACTACACGCTGCAAGACTTCTGCATTAGTGAAACAGCTTTGAAATCTTAAAATGAATATTATTCATGTTTTAATCTTTATCCTTTAATTGAACAAACATGCCATAAAATATCTCTGTGGCTGCACAATGCTTTTAAACGTCATTATTCAAGACTGAACAGGTAAAGCTCTTCCAGTCAGGGATGTCAAATAAAAGAAGCCTGTAGGATGTATTTCTCACCATCACCCTGCTCTTGCTGAAATAATTGTTCGGACAAACCCATGAAGGATCTTTTTAGTTGTCACATTCAGATAAAGATTTCTCTAACACAGAGTGAAAGAGGCTTTTTTTTACTTTGGTCTTTTTTGTCAGCATAGTCTTCTCACACTCAGCCTGCTGAAAGGTTACAGCAGAAGGAGTTTAGAAGTGCCCAGAGGCCTGGGTTTGAAACAGAATCCAAACAACAAAGCAGTAAGTAGCTCTGAGCAGCCAATGATGGCTCTTCCAGCAAGATGAAGCTTGAATGCTCTTAAGAAAAATAAATTAGTTTGGACACAATTCCTCTGTGACCCACGTTCTTCTCTGTCTGGTAATTTATCACAGACTTTGAGAATGCAAAATGTTTGGATGGGGAGAAAATATTTCCTTGTTGTTTATATGACCACTCACAATGCAGATAAAACCATTAGAGGCACTGGGCTGGGGCTTCTGGTGTTTGACCAGCTCCTGCAGGGAATTAGTGGGAGCCACCTCCACTCTGTTGCAGAGGAACTGGCCCTTCCCATGATGTCTAGGACATGAGTGGATGGAGAGCCATTTCAACTAGCAGAACACAACCCTCAGGTCTGGGTCACTCAGGGATCTTTCTTTAGACACAAAAGCAGCAGCCAGAGAAAGAGAAGATGGGAAGTATGTGAAGAAAACCAGCAGGTGTTCTTAAAGGTGGATGCCATAAAGCTTCCAAGCCTGACAGCTTTATTCTTGATCCTCAGAGTTTTATGGCAAATATTCTTGTTTAACACAAAGGCCAGATAACAGCCGTGGTCATTCTCAGCCTTCCCAGGGAGACACTTAGAACCTAGGCAGACTTATAGCACAGCCCTGAGCAAAGCCTGACTCTACCAGCAAGTCTGTGCTTTGGAGAAGTTCCTTTTCCTTCCCTGTCTGCTAGAGAGAGAAATTTACTCCAGGACTATCCAACTCATCTCACACTTCCACTTGGCTGGGATAGCTGTCATGTTCAGCTGTACGAAATCCTTGCCATCTCCAGCACTTAAGAATAGCATAGATCCTTAAGATCCCCCTGGAAAGCCACTGTCTTGGATAAATGCCTACACACACTCAACCAACACCCAACGGTGCTAGGTTGGTTCACACTTATGCCTCAGCAGGATTCACACACCACCCTATCCAACCTTAAGGGGATCTGCAGAACCTGCCCACTGGATCAGGCCTCAGTCAAAGGTGTGTTTGCACAAGACCACCCTCCAAAGCTCAAACATCCCTCTCTGCCAAGCTTGCTCTGCTGTCTGCAAGGAGAGGAAGAGAACTGAGCTAGTGAGGGTAATAGATCAAATCACAGCACTGAAAGTCACAGCCAGTTTGCAGGAGACCCGGCGTTCATGCCTTGTCAGCCTAAGTCAACCTCATGGATTTTGCCCACTGTCTGTGTCCTGCTGAGCCCTTATCAAGTCTGCTGTATTTAACTGGGAAAACTGTCTCATGTAAAAATGCTTTTGTTTGTATTTGGCGTGTTTTCCTAGGGTGGAGGAGGAAGGGAGAAGGGGGTTAAGTCAACACAGTACTTAAATTAGGGCAAGCAAATAAAATTTTTCCGTGTAACGCATCTTGGCAGGAACATGCCATGAAAAGCAAACAGAAGGCCTTGCTAAAGAAAGGAAACAGGTGATTTTAAACCAGGACCAATTGTAATCAGCAGCATTTTAGCTCATTTACTCCGGCTGCTCCTATTTCCCACCTGCTGTTCTGCCAGTCTCTTCTGGATTTCTTGGTCATCACAGATGTCATAAACAACAGGTTTGGAAAGCTCAGACTCAATCCGGGCCAACCAGGTGCGAAGGTTACTCATGTTTTTGTCCAATAGTTGTATAAAAGCAAATGTTTCCTTCAGTTTCTTCACCCTAAGCAAACCAGGAAGAATATTTTGTTACAAAGATCTGCAACCAGTGGAAATGATGTTAGCAGAAGGTGATGACAGGCACGGCTTTATGAAGCACTTACTGTCACACCAAGCTGTTGCCTGCAAATCAGAGCCATGTTTTAGTCAAAACCTACCTAAATTGGCTCAGTAGGCCTCTGCTCTACAGCTGCAGGAAGGTCTTGTGTGAATTCTTTAATTAAACTATATGAGCAGAGTGAATTTTTGTAGCTTCATTCATCTGCTAGTGAGCTCTTCAGTCAGTTCTTGGACATTTGGTCTAAAATGGGTATCTATGGTCTGATTTTCCTGCTGTGAATTACATTCAATGTCTTCTTCAGCAGCCAACAGGCCCACCCTAATCAGCAAGGTATTGCTCCGCATACAGAGGCAGAATTTGCCCAAACCACAGGTCCAACACCCCGGGCAAATGGATGCTGAGAGGAGAGAAGGCCTGAACAACAGCCACTGTAGAACTTAAGAGTGCCACGACATTAAAAGCTCTTCTAAACAACACACTCAAATGTGTAGAGATGTGCCAGGCTCTCCAGATGGGTGAAAATGAAAAAAAAAGAAAAAAAACCCAATCCTGAAAAGGGAGAATATCCAACAACTAGAGTTGTGCAGCAGACAAGCAAATGAACCATAGAGACCATCTACTTTTCTTACAGCTGTTTGTAGCACAGCTTCCAAACTGCAGACAAACTTTATTTCCAGCCTTTACAGCATATTCCCACGTCAAAACCCCTTACCAGCCCCTCGAATTACCCAAGTAACATGTTTCTACATTTTGGTAAATTTGTTCCCATGCACTGGAGGAATATCACAGAATCACAGAATGGTGGGGTTGGAAGGGACCTCAGGAGATCATCTAGTCCAACCCCCCTGCCAGAGCAGGTT
>NW_010300317.1:9504-64894 GCF_000700745.2 Antrostomus carolinensis | reverse complement strand
GGGAGACTCCACCCCCTCTCTGGGCAGCCTGTCCCAGTGCTCTGACACCCTCACAGCAAAGAAGTTTTTCTTTAGGTTCGAATGGAACTTCCGGTGTTCCAGTTTTTGCCCATTGCCTCTTGTCCTGTCACTGGGTACTACTGAAAAGAGCCCGGCCCCATCCATTTGGCCCCCACATTTCAGATATTTATAGACATTGATAAGATCCCCTCTCAATGTCTATAAATAGACATGATCTGGCTTCTCACCGTCTCCTGTTACCAGACACCCGCCTCACTCACCAGCAGGCCCACATTTTCCCATCCTCCTTTTGTTATTGATGTACCTAAAAAAGCCTTTTTTGTTGTCTTTAACCCCATTTGCCAGATTTAGTTCCAAATGGGCCTTTGCCTTCCTAGTTGCACCCTTGCAGGCTCTGATTACATTCCACCTGGGAGGTCTAGCCACTTGGAAGTAACATAACTCCCAGGTGGCTAGACCGTTTTTCCACATTTCATGGACCTTCCTCTTCCCTTTGAGTTTTTCGATGAGCTCCTTGTTCATTCCCAGGTGGCTAGACCCTTTTTCCACATTTCATGGACCTTCCTCTTCCCTTTGAGTTTTTCCATGAGCTCCTTGTTCATCCATGCAGGTTTCCTGCCACTCCTGCCTGATTTCTTCCTCCTAGGGATGCACCGATCTTGGGCTTGGAGGAAGTGGTGCTTGAACATTAACCAACTTTCCTGGGCCCCCTTACCTTCCAACACCTTCCAACACCTTCTAGTCCATGGGATACCCCCAAGTATGTCCTTGAAGAGGTCAAAGTTGGCTCTTCTAAAGTCCAGGGTTGCAACCCTACTTATTGGCTTGCATCTTCCACATGAGATCCTGAACTCCATCATCTCATGGTCACAGCAACCCAGGCTGCCCCCAACCTTCACATCCCCAACCAGCCCTTCCTTGTTAGTAAGAACAAGGTCCAGAAGCACACCTCTCCTCATCAGCTCTTCCACCACCTGCATCAGGAAGTTATCCTGCAGGAACCTCTTGGACTGCGTGTGCCTGGCCGTGTTGCTTTTCCAACAAATATCAGGGTGATTGAAGTCCCCCATGAGAACCAGGGCCTGTGATCTTGAGGCTACTCTCAGCTGCCTGTAGAAGGCC
Source organism: Antrostomus carolinensis (assembly GCF_000700745.2). Lineage (NCBI taxonomy): Eukaryota > Metazoa > Chordata > Aves > Caprimulgiformes > Caprimulgidae > Antrostomus > Antrostomus carolinensis. The sequence continues at coordinate 63,751 of NW_010300317.1, read as the reverse complement.
TCATCCACCTCTTCATCCTGATCAGGTGGCCTATAGTAAACACCCACAACAATGGGCACCCCTTAATTTTCACCCATAAGCTCTCCACTCGTTCATCATCCATCCCTAGGTTAAAATACCACAGTGCTCTCAAATCTTTCCTTGAAATTCTCACTTATTGCAATTCCCAACAAGCCCAACACCGGAGTGACACTTATCTCTCCTGACTTCAGATTGATATTGGAGCTTGCCATCTAGACAATGGCAAGTAGTTGTTAGTTAATGGAGGAAGAAAAAAAATCTAGATCATGATTTCCATCAGACTTGTTTTAAACGTTCAGGTCACAAGATGAGATTAACTGTACCATAAAGCATGCATTTCTCTCCATGAACTGCAATGGTCTACCCTGCAGTACTATAAACATGAACACTGCAGACACCAAAGTCAGGTGAAATCATTCCACCCCTGTTCTGGGGAGAACCCACTCCTTAGCTGGCATTGCTTCCCTGAGCTGTCCTCCTGGATGCTCACATCCCTCTATTGTCTAGTTCTGTCTCTCTGCCTTGGGATGGATTTCTGGACCTTGCATGTGATTTTTAAAACGCAAATTTTTGAATTAAACTCTAAATTACTTCCTAGTCTAGCAATTACCCAGATGAGCCTCATTATCTAAGTCAAATGCAGTGCAAAAAGTTGAAGTATGAATCATGAAAAGGCCAAAGCATTTTCCATTCACTAGCCACCATAAGCTATTTGCCAAACTGCAGGGAACTGCCATCAGCCAAACAAAACCAGCAGCTGGGACTGGAAGGGCAGCTTGTACAAGGGGGTCACTGCATGTCCCAAAATGCAGGGGACTGCTGAGGGGTCCGAGGTGAACGTTAACGTACTTGAGGGTAATGTCGTCTAGTGCAGGCAGGTTACACCAAGACAGAAGTGCCCTGACATGGTATCTGGATGCTGGCTTCGTGCAAAGGACCTGCCCCTCCTTGCAAGTAGAAGGAGTAGCTTCCTGGCCCACCATCCTGCTTGCTGCCAAACTATCTTAGCAAACTTTAGAGGAGAGAGGTACAAACTGCCCGTGACTGAGTGGCTTTTGCAGTTGCCTGTTGTGGCATATGATAACACAGAAGATATGCAGGACAGATAATCCATGATGAATACGCCACTCTGTAAGCAACAACTGATCTTATTAGCAACCTTAAGGTAATCAAAGAGGATATGTACGTCAGCTAGACACTTGATTTAAGGTAAAGCACTTATGGAGGTGATGTGGGAATGATCCTGCTGGATTTGTTCAGTCCTATTGGTTACTGTGAAGGTATAGAGTAATGTCGTCAAATCTGGAGTCTTATATGAATTAGCACCATGAGAAGCAGCTTCTCCTACCTCTTGTCCCAAAAGGAACAAGCAGTACTTTCAATTGTTCTATGAGGAGAGAAGATGACAATACTCCTGGCAGGTATTTAGCAACTCTGGAATCTCCTAAATGTAAAATTAGTCTTGCCTGCTTGATGCAACTCTGCAAACCAGCCTGAATGATTTAGCCCAAGTCCATGGCCTACCTTGTCACTGTCTTGCAACCACAAAGCCACCAATACTGGTGTAAAGTGCAAAGCAGCTGCCTCTGCTCCTCTACACTGATGGTGCTTTCCACCACTGCAGCTGAGAGGAAGCCAGCAGATGACAAAAGCATTTAGCTGCTCTTGCTTTCTATAACAAGCTCTTTTCAGTGCTCTGCCTTGTCAGGCATCTGGCTCCCAAGAAAACAGCAGCTATAAAAATCTCCCTGCTTTTGGTTCTAATTCCATTAACTGGTATTCAATGAACTGGTCACACTCCGTTAACCGTACAGCATTTTCTTGTGCTATCATGGGGTGGCAGTAATTTACTCAGGAGACCTAATTCTCCCTCAACCCTCTCCCCTGTTCCTGTCTCACCAGTCAATTTGGATCCAGTTGGTTATGTTGCTCAGCAGTGCCCGTGGCTCCCCAGGGCAGGTAGCTCACCAAAGACAGGCAACTCAGGAGCCCTTTGCCCTGGAGACATGGGACAATATAGGTTCTGTGTTGAGGACTGAAGGGAAGAACTGCTAGAAGAGCCAGACATGATGAAGAGTCTGAGCAAAACATCTAGGCTGTTCTATTGTTAATTCGGTGTGACTTCAGGCCGGGAGGAAAGCAAGGCCAGACTGCTGCACTGTCCCTGGCTGCATTCAGTGGCAATTTATTCTCTGCATATTCTATGACATTCCTCACTAGTGCTTTGGAAATGTCTCTCTGGAAACATGCAAAGATGCATATGTTGGGACCATCTGATGCTACAGGTGACCTGCTGAAACCACAGCTTACTGTGCTGCTCATTATCATCTCTGCTTTCCTGTACTCCCTTCTCTGTCTGTATCCACCTGCCTCCTATCCTGAAGTTACCTTACAGAAAAATTCATGGGTTGCACGGCATCTTTCCTCAGTGTGCATATTGGATAACAGGTAGGTGAACACAGCCAAGAAGTCCAAAGCAAAACCAAGGGATAATAGATTATAAATAAATGTCTTTTAATAAATTTAAAATAAATTTAAAATGTAACAGTTTTAGAATCCAAGTGGGGTTTTCTACATTACAAAAAACCCAAAAACAAACCCAAGAATATGATTTTGTCTTCGTAATCACTCTAAGATTCAAGTTACAGATACCACTATAAATATGCAGGTTTTTATCCACTAGTGTTACTAGATGCTACAGTCTCAAAGACAGCACCACTGTGGTACTGCAAGCTTGTATTTACTTTCTAGCAACTGCCACTACAGACACACCATTGTTATTAATTAATTTAATTTGTTACATCTTCTGGATGTAGCATTCACCAGTCATTTAACCACCCTTAGTGCTCTACATCACTGATCTCAAACTTCAGCTGAGCAACCAGAGAAGAATTAAAACCCAACAGAAGTTCACATTAGTGCAGTGTGTAATAGGAAGGCAGCCAAGTCCAGATGTTCACATGGGCTAATCGGCTCTTGCTGCAGTCAGCAGACACAGAACTCAAGGTAAAGGGTAGGGTTCTACACTAAAGCAACAACTGAAAAGAAAAAAAATTGACCATCTTCCTTGAGCACCCTCAGTTTGCACAGAAGTCACAGGGAACTGCCATTTCTCTGGCTACAGCTCAAAGAAAAACGTAAAATAGATGAATTACATCCATAAAAGTCTTACATTTGCAGCTACCACTCTCAGGTACATTTCTGCACACTGCAAATATTCTTGCCAATTATCTGCTTTTTGCATGAAAGAAACCTCATGAACTCTTCTGAGATGCATCCTGAAGACCCTGGGTGGGGGTGCAAAGTGCAAGCCACCAAGCCTGGGGGCAAAAGCTCCCCTCCAGTCAGGGTAACCAGTCGCCCAACACACAGCGAGTTAAGTTCAAGTGCAGCAAAGGAAACAAGCTCCTCCCAGTTACCCATTAATGGGAGGGTGGAAGAAGCTGCTACTACTGTTGACTGAATTCTTCCTCTGCAAAGTGTAATTCTCAAGTTATTTGGTCAAACAGGCAAAACTTACTGTTTACTGAATAAAGGTATACCTATCCATAATTCACTTCCCAGTGAGAACCTATCTGCCACTGGAAGAATATCCAACAAATATCACCACTAACCTAAAAAACTCCAACAAATTAAAAAATCTCTTGTACTTTGCAATGGGTCCAGCTTAGAAGATACCCTGATTCAAAACAGCACCTAGACACAGGCATAAGATGCCTGGGATAAGCCAAACAAAGCCAGTTTCTAATGTCTTAATCTTTACACCAAAATAGAAGTGGCAGAAAAAACCAAAACTGGTAGATTATAACTAAAAGCTGGCAGCAAAAGTGAACAGAAGGACTAACTGACCTGACTCGAGATTGGATTTGGGTCTTAATACCCTTGATGAAGTTGCCAGCATTGGGATACAAGAGAAATGTATGAAGCTGTTTCAGGCTGAATCATTGAGTAGCCCCAAAAACACACAGTATATTTTGTAGTAACTACCCAGGAAGTATCTAGCAGTAGAAGGCACTTCTAGGATGACTGAAATGTATTCACACAAACATAAAAAATTGCAAAATGCCTGCCAACTGCATTGCATTAGCTGTCAAAACGCTGCAGGAAAAGGCACAGGGAAGCTCAAATAAGGCAGGCAAAAAGCAACATTCAAATTTCAGTGTCTGAAGGAACAAAAAACATCCTGATGTATATTCCAAACTCTCCTTCACAAACACAGATGTAACCAGAAAAAGACACTACACACATTTCTTTTTAACCGAAGAGGAGCTGTAACTGCCCTGCCAGCTGACAGGATTGTTTACAACCGGGTAAGGCAAATGAGATGCACAAGGCAGGAAACCTTTGTTCAGTAAGTTGCAGGGCGAGCTTAACCATGTGAGGGACAATAGCCTCGCTTTGGAGAGGTGATGTCAAAGGCAAATTTTAGGCCCTCATATAAAAGGCAGGGACGTTTCTCTGCACAGTGCCAGGCAGCCGCCGTGCCCGTGGGCTGCGTTAGCGCAGGGAGCTGAGCACGCAGCGGGAGCGCCGGAGGAGCCTTTTCTCGCGTTACCCAGCCAGCGAGTCCAAAAGGTTGTTGTCGCAGATCTCCATGGTCATGGGTGCAAAGCCCCCAGAGTGCTGATTTTAAGCAAGAGGCTCCTGAGAGCTCTCCCTCCTGTTAACGCGCAGCATCTCCCACTCATCCCCTTGTCCAAGGCGGATCGTGGGGAGCCGCTGGCGCATCGGCACTGCGGTGCCCTTCCCCCCGCGCCCACGGCTGGGCCCTAACAAACCCCCCCGCCACCAAACCCGCAGCCGCTCGCCAACACGGCACTTACGGTTCACAAGAAAAAACCATTCCTCAGCTTGCAAATCCCAAGCTGCATGGGGGATCGTCTGTGCAACCACGGCAGGCATGGAAGAGGAAACCCCTCCTCCACAGATGCCCTATTTATTCCTCGCTTTAGCATCTCGCGTTGTGGGGGGGAGGCTCACCCCATCCTCCTCCCCGACCCCTGAGCTGGGGAGCCACTATACCTCTCCCCAGTTTTAACCCCTATGTTTTGGGTTGGTATTTTACCTGGCAAACGGCCGCATCCCTCCTCAGCACAAAACCACGAGAGCTTTATTCTGACACAAGAGAATTAGCACGTGAAGAAGCGCACGCTGAGCGTCTGCCCGCAGCTGGTGACAAAAAGGTTGCAAAGCTGGAGGTTTCGGCACCGGAAAAGGTAGATGCGGTGCTCATTTCTTGTGTGAAAGAGGGACTGGAGCCTCAGACCCGGATGATTTGCAGCAAAGGCAATTTGAAGCAAACCCAAAAAACTGAGGAAACATACATCCACGCACAGGCACCGCACACACAGATCTATCCTTACTTCCCCTGCGTCCTCCTCTCTTGCCTTTACCATTCTATCCTAGGTATTTAAGTACGAATTAAATCTCCCACACACTAACCTGTCCTCTTTAACCTTCCAGTGCAGGCTGAAGGCCTCCAGTGCAAGTAGCCTGTTATGCCAGAGGACAAAATAACCCCTAATCTTCATTTATGATACCATTCGTTTGTGGAAAAACACGCTGTCATGATTTCTGTGTGTGGTGACTGCCAGAGATCATGGGGTGGGGAAAAAAAAAGGCGGAAGTCAGAGAACCTTGGATTAAAAGTCACTCCCCACCCAGACAATATCAGGGAAAAAAAAAGGTTATGATAATCCCATCAAAAATGCAAGGAATGATTTTGAAATCAAAAGTTTTTCAGTGTTCAGGTAATCTTCTGCAGACCTGTATTGGCTTGCCAATTGCTCACACTCAACACATGGCAAGATCAAAAGTGCCTGGGAAGACACTGCACACTGTGAGAGGGCCTTAGATATTTGCACAGGTAAATCATGCCCAGTCACCTCGACAGTTTAAACTGAGTATGGTCCAGGGAGGTTCAAAAATGGTAGGTCAGAGAAAACAGGGACATAACCCTCCTAGGGTTATGTGAACAGTGACAGCACGCAGAAGGCAAGGACTCCCCTTGCACCACCAGCTCACCCCTGCTCCCGGCACACCTCGGCACACATTGCATAACCAAAATAAGCCTGACCATCCTGCCTGATAGGATAATGAATTCTGTCACAGCTTTTGAACCGAAGAGAAGTTTAATCCCTAAAGGGCAGGGAGACCAGAGAACAGGGAAAGCAAGCAGATACTTTGTGAGTGAGATTTTAACTGTCCAGATTTTTTTTGCACCAAAGTAATTCCAAGAATGAGGTTTTACAGTAGTACTGCCACAAACCAGTATGATTCTGCTGAACATGGCTGTACTGTTTACCCAGGGGCCTGACTACAGCACACTTTGCTTCCCTTGCCATGCAATACTGATCTGCAGCAATTTAAAAAGACCTTTGAACTCAGAGTGCACCCACACTGACTGTGGGCTGCCCTGTCGCAGTCGCAACAGGGTAGGACAGCACATCAACACGTGGTGCCCCATGGTTTGATCTGCCAAAGGGTAAGCAATGTGGTGGAAAATAAACAGACACTAGCTGCAAGATGGTATGAACTCGCTTGCTCCCCATATCTACCCAAGCTGGGGGCCGTTGCCACTGGAGCAGCTACCAGGGCAGCCCAGCCGCAGGGAGGGTGCAGGGAGGAAGGGCAAGCACAGAGCAGCAGCTCACTGGAGCTCCCCAATAAAACCTCCATGAAGCCCCTGCACAGCACAAGGTGGTGTCACTGCAACTCCCTCCTGTTTTACTTCAACCTAAGCAGTTTCAGGCTGTTTGGGATTTTCAGCTGGGGTATGCAGAAACCAGCTGAAAATATCTTGAATCTCCCAAGTATGATGTGGGAAGGAAGGCTCTGACTTTGGGCTGTTTAAGATTCCTGGACCCTGTAATCATAGAATCATAGAATCATTTGGTTGGAAAAGACCCTTGAGATCATCAAGTCCAACTGTACCTAACTACTACTAAACCATATCTCTGAGCACGTCATCTAGCCATCTTTTAAATACCTCCAGGGACGGTGACTCAATGAGGGCGGTCAGCTTGCAAACACAGGGAAAAGCCTGAGTTGCCAAGGATTCAAATTTAAAAGAAAGCGAAGGCACATTTGGCCTTGCTAACTTACCTGTATTTTCATGCTCACATTAGAGGTCACAGTCACTTGTACCCATTCCTACTACATACCAAAACCTGTGCCTTTCTCTGCAAGGCTGAAATGTGGACCAGAACCACCAAGTAAGAAAATACATCACAGTGTGTCCATAGACAGAGCAGCTGATAAATAGTATCCCCTTTCCAAAGCTCAGCAGCAGTGGGAAGAGCTGCAGGATGCCCAGAGGTACAGAAATGCAATAGTTGTTACTCTAGAGACCCATCTGCAGACCCAAAACTGCCAGAGGCAGCCCCTGATGAAGCTGGCAGCTTTAATGAAAGCTCAAGCACCCTCCAAACACTTTGCACAACCCCAGGGAGTGCAGACACAGTCCATGACACGTGGGTGCTCCCCCAGCCTGCCAGCAGACACTATGCAAACAGCACCGCAGACGGCAAACGCCACCTCGCTGGGCTGGGAAGCAAAGGGTGGCGTTAGTATCAGTGGTGGATGGGTCAGAGAAGGACACCAAGGGATGTGTCTCTGCACAACACAGTTCCTTGGCAATTCCTGCCAGTTAACACATGGCCAGGGAGTGCTGCTCCAGAGCATGCTGGGAATGCAAATCCCACTCCATGGGTTTTTGGATATCTAGTACCTGTGAGCAGCCTGTGCACTCCGACTGTATCAGGCCTTCACTTCGGTGTATGTGCGAGCACGCAGCAGTTGCTGCTGGAAGAGTGCTGCTACGAGGCTGGTATTGAGAGAACAACATTTCCTGTGGCCGTTTTTACAGTCAGCACAACTCCCCCTTTCTACCTGTTAGTATGTTTGTATTCCCCTTCTATCAATAGAGACTTCAGCACAAGAACCTCCCCTGGTAAGAGATTCTTCCATGCTGAACAGAAATTAATTTGTTGTCCTTTCCAGGCATGCTAATGCCTTGATGGTTACTCTGTCCCATGACAACTTACATTTTGAGACTCTTCCAAGTGTGCACCAAGCCACCCTCCGGCTGCAACCCATGCGGCAAAGCCTTTGTCACCACACAAGCCAAACACAGGCGTGTAATGAAAGGGTTAAGTCATAACACTTAGTGGTGCAGCCATATGGCAAATCTAAGCTTGTCACCATAAACTAAGAGAATCACCTCAAGGACTAAATAGAGAGCTCACCTAATTTGCCCATCTGTCCCAGGACATTTATTGGTTTAAAAAGGTGAAATAAGCTACCAGGAGGAATGCTCTGTGTTGACACACTGTCTCAAGAGTGGTCTGGTTTCACATTGGTATCACACAACCATACACTGTACTACCAAGATAAAATGTTACTCAGGTTGCAAGGTCAGCCATGGAGACATTAGAAACCACAGAACTGAAACTGGCTATAAATCTCAGCTGGACTCTTTTGTGGATACAAGTTATTTTATACTCTTTAACCACAAAATCATAAAGTGCTTGTCTACCAGAAAGATTCAGCACCCAGAGTGGAGAATTGGCTTTGAACACACATCTACTCAATGTACATTTTCTCCTCCTACTTGGTACATAGCTCTGTAGTTTACTTACTGGCCAAGTCTTGGCCTGCCATCTCGCGATGGCAGATGTTTGAGATCCTGTGAAGATGTCTGGCACAGCTTAAATATGTTTGGTTTGGGTTTTTTTTAAGTTTTTGCAAAAGCAAACTAAAAAGAAGGAGACAGTCTATTGCAACCCATTCTCACAAGTCACCTTGCTTCTAGCCCAAGGCTCCTTGCTCTGCTCTGAGGTCCAACATTTCACATTTGTGATCAGTAGAACATCCATCGTCTGATAATAGAGGCTACCCAAAAGCACAGGAGGAGCCTCCTCTTTAGTGCCCCAAAGCATACCCATGGGTGAGGTGGAAAGTACAGTCAACTGAAGTCTAATTGAATTCCTTCAGAATTCAAATCTCAGCTGCAAGCCACCACCATAGCAGTGATCTCCAAACAGAAAGTCACAAGGTTGTAAACAAGGCAAAATAAACTCTTAGGACCATACTCAGATTCTACTGTGAGCGTCCAGCACTCTGAGCATTCAAGAATACCAAGTTGTAAACCAAATCCAAACTAGATGGATTAGATGAAGGAGAAGATGTACTACACCCAGGCTGCAAAATGTTGCAGCACGCTGAACCTCTGTTAGCATTAGAGTCCAAGAGGACGAGCAGAGCCCATTGGGCTGCCCGATAACCTTGGACCACTGAGGGAGATGCTTAAAAATCACATTTTGTCAGGTCCTTCCAGTTCATTACCCTGGTCTTGGCCACAAAGTTGGTGGAAATCACAAGTAGAAGCTGGCATGTTCCAGACCTTTTAGGATTAAGAACACAGGAAGGATTGTAAAGCATCACACCAACTCCCCAGTAGCTGCAATATCCACTTAGCCAATACTGGGAGTTACGTTGATGCTCTAGGCAAATCCACATTCATGCACCTCAAAGCACTACCATACACTTGTCTGAAGGTAAAGATTTAAGGCACCCCAGGTAGACTAAGAAGCGCTCTGTTCTCACAGACTACTTGACAAAGATTGCCAGATCTCTCTCTAAATATCCCATCAGTTCTTAAGAATATTTTCCTAAATATTACTAGAAATGTGCCATGTTTACCTCACTTTTAAAATAGTACATTCTAATCTGCATTTAAAAATTAATACAATTCAAGACTAACACACAGCAGAACACAAATGACCATAAAAGTGTTTTTAAAGTTGCTTGTTACCATGAGAACAGAAAACGTGCTGTTATAAAAGTGAGCTGTGTTTCCTACACCAGATCAAATAAAAAGACATCTTGAGACAAAGCATTGCAAGACTATCTGCAAAGTGCTAGATCTTAAGAAGACAGCTTCTGCTTAACCATTCCCAGCTCATGTGTCACCATTAATTCAGGTCTCATTCCTGATTAAGATCCAACACACTTAGCCCTACATTGTCACAGCACAACCACCTGCCTTATCTCTCCCAAATGTTAACTGAGCAAGAGAGCTTCTGCAGGCCCAGAGCCGGGGTTACACCTGAAGGGAAACCTTGGGAGAGAAGTTCAGACCCATACTAATTTGGAGTTAGCCTTATTATATCTGGATTACTAATAAACTCAGGCCCGCAGTGAGATGAGTCCAGCATCCTCCTCCCAAGCTGTGGTAGAAACTTAGAGATAACAGCAAAAATGGGATTGTCTCAGTAAGACTGATATTAAAATGATCATGATGTTCTTAACTCTGTCCAAGTATAATAAAGATGTTTAATCCTTTAAGAAGAGGTCACTGCCTAGAATATGCAAGTTTTTGTTTAAATTTCAACTGATAGTATTTTCCATTTCACCATCATGCAGAAAATCCTGAATTTAAAAATAAACAGGTGGTATGGTCTTCCAGTTGTTTTTTTAGAAAACAGACTGAGTAAAGAAATAGCACTAATATTAAATGAAATTTCATACACTTCTGAATGTAAAAAAGGAACATTATAATTTCAGAAAACTGACTGTCTACAGAGACGGGCCAAGAATCTATTCCCAAATTCTGTGCATGCACGTACAAGGTGAAATAGAGGCTTATCTTAAAACAGGAGGCTCTCCTAAAGAGCCCAAATGAACTCCTACCATACTGCCTTAAAATTAAGTTGCCATTCATCACATGCAACAGAGAAATCACTTTGACTCTTCCTTTTACATAGCTCCCATGATTAAAATTATATTTTACATGAATTCTTACACCCTGCTCTCTGCCATTAGATAAAATAAGACATAATGCAACAGAGAAATCACTTTGACTCTTCCTTGTACATAGCTCCCATGATTAAAATTATATACATGAATTCTTATACCCTGTTCTCTACCATTAGATAAAATAAGACATTTGGTGTTACAATACAGCAACAAGTCAGAACAAAAAAGCATTAACTTCAGTTTAATTTGACTTTCAATAATAAATTTCAACAGAACTGAAAAGTCACATCAGTCTGTTTCTGATGGTAAAGGACACTAGCCTCTGACTTCTATCATATAAAACATTGAAAATAATTTTCTTACCGTGCTCCAATGACATCGAAGAGATGCTGCCAACGATCATTGATTTTGTTGAGTTTATCATCTATTTCTGCAACTCGGCTCTGGTTGCTAGCCTTGATTAGCTGATCACCCATTTGTTTCAACTGAAGCTTATTTTCACTGAACATGTTTATTTCTTCCATGCAATCCTGAGAAATACACACACACATTGCTTAATTCCTGGGCAAAACAAAACAACAAACCCCAAACCAAAACTATCTGCTTCTTTTCCCACGTGTGTGACATGAATTCAGGTTTGGCTTGTGATGAATGAGGTTTCTATATTAGCATGTAAAACTCTTTCACTTAAAATAAAGCAAAAAAACCCCCAAACCTCAATAGAAAAGCACTCTCACAATGAAGCCACTATGAAAAAATAAGCAGCTTACCTTGCAAGTGCCAGGAGTAAGTACTCCTAAAATAGCAGTTCATTGTTCTAATTTTATCTCTGCTTTCCTCATTTAATGTAATTTTTCAATCAAGCTACCTCAAAAGAACCCAAATTCAAGTCTAGGATGGCTTTATTGTGCTGGTATTCTTATCTAGAGGACATCTGGGATTAGATATGGAGACCTTTAAGCCATGAGGAGGAACACTGCAGCAAAATAATGGTCCTGCTTAAAATTAAGCTAATACAAGAGTATTAGGAAGCACTGACTGCATTGGCCGCCAAGGAGAAGGGGCAGAATTAGGTTTTATTTTCGGTTCTGGTAACTTCTTGTTTGCCTGGTGCAAGACTTACCCTATCCTCAATCTTTCCTTTGCCCTCTGACTACCAGGTTCGTAATTGCTGACACAAATGGAGGCGGTGAGAGCAGCGAGATGCTCCCAGGGCACCACTGGTCCCCAGCAGGCAAAGCTCTGAGCAGTGCTGTATGTGCATGTGTGCCCAACAACCCACACCCTCACCACCCCAACTCACATACATCACACTCCGTGCCTCAATGCACCCAGGTGGCGTTTCTGTTTTACGTTATGCTCCATGTCTGAACATGAAGAAGATGGTAAGAGCTGAGGCTAGAAAAGCTCATCTTCTCACAAAAGCCTGTGCATGATAGTTTTATATCACGTATTGCTTCCAAGAGGCGAGGAAGAAATGAGGAATGGTGTCTCTTGTTGTGATAACAAGCTATCAGACTGCAATTGAAGAAAAGTGGTGTTACTACTTACCTTCTGCAATTTGTCTATCATGTCTTCAATGCTAACATCTGCAGTCTGCAACACTTTGCTTTCCATTTGTACCAGCCAGGAGCAGAGCTCCTTATTCTTCTCATTAAACACAATCCAGGCATTGAGCCTGTCCTCGATCTCCTGCTTACGCAGAGACACCTATGGATAAGCACACACATTAATTGCTGTCAACATCTTTCTCAGGAAGGAAACTAGCAATTATGAGCCTTCTAATTTCTAGTCTGCATTTGATCATATTCCATTTTGCAGGAGGAGTTATTAAGTATCTCTCACTTTCCTTTCAAACTCAGCAAGCGGATTGTTATTACAACTTATTTTGGATAGCAGGGCCAAAAGTTGACTTGCAAACACCAGATTCTCTCCATCAGAAGAATTAAACTTATAAATAATGAGCTTATATAACAATTTAAATATTACTCAGTTTGACTGAAAATGTCAAACAAAGAAGGAATGTAAAATAGATAATTACTTCATACTGCTTAGTATGGTCTCATATACAACACAAGAGAAATAACACCTAGGTAAGCTCTTATTTTTTTGCAATTGTAAGAGAAACCTTGCAACTACTGACTGCAGTTATTTTATCCCTATAAAAACCTCCCTCCTTTCTTCCCATATGCTCACCAGTTCTTGGATAACTTACCAAAAAAATCTGCATATAGAATCTATCTTTTTAATTGAAAACTGCATTTTTTTTTCCCCCCTCAAAATTACACTTGCCAGGACAAATAAAGAAATCGTCTAGATAGAGAAATTAGGGTCTGATGCTGCCTGAACCAGCAAAGCTAATATCACTGCTCCAACATCTCAGAAAGAAGCAGGGTCACTCTTCCACTAGCTAATGGTACTTATTTCTAGCCTAAGAGTCTTAAATATATATTTGTATTCATTTATCTACTTTGATGGATTTATCTATTTATCTACTACATTTATCTACTTTGATGGATTCCTGGATTCCAGATGTATGGGATGAAGGAAATGAAAAATGGTACATGTTCTACTAAAACAAAACAAGTCAAACAACTAACTCTTCACCCACACCAATAAACTTTGTGTGAAGACCAAGCATAACATTTTGTTTGCCTTGGCTCTGAATGGCCACTCTAAATATCACCCTATGGCAGGAAACATCCCCTCTTCACATCTAACATGAACCTTATACAGCATATGACTCCTCAACATACCATTCTTTATTCTCCTAGACTAATCTCTAACACTACTTTGTACCTCAGGGTGAAGTTTGAGTGAGTACTGTGGAAGCAAGACCAGTTCCATGTAACATCAGGATCAAAACAGGAGGCACCAAGTGATCTCTCACTATATGACTTTTGTCCTTTAAATTCTGACTTTTTTTTAAGGAGGAGATGGGGAGATAAAAGTGATTTCTAAATCTTCCATGATGATCTAAGCAAAAAGATGAGGTTGAAAGCACTGTCTTGGACACAGGGAAACAATCTCTGAAGTTCTCACTGGGAAGAAGTCTCTTGGAGACCCCAGAAAGTCTCCCTAAGAGGGCCTCTGCTCTGGGATGCTCCCTCGTACCCTCAACCTCAGAGGTATGAAATGTAAATCTCTCATCCTCCCTCTACCACTTGCAGCATCTCCCATGTGCAGAGGCGAGTTAACTTGGTCAGTAGAAGAAGAGACTCTGCATGTCAGCAAAACCATCATTAAATCCTGAAATCATCCTGAGTACATTTTTGCTTCCTCTATGGGGCAAGGCAGGATTTTAAGAGCAGGAAGCACCTTTTAGCAGGCTAAGCAACACAGATTGGGGGTAGAAGAGGAACAAGCCAAAAAATCCCAGACAAGCTTCTAGGAACATGAGCCCTTCAAGTCAGGCCTTGCTTTGAGCAGCTTCTCCTTGGGCCAGTTGCCCGGGATACTCAGTTTTGCATCTGCAGCGTGATGCTGGAGCAATGTGGGCATTCCCAAGGGAGGTTACTTAATAAACAGATAAATTTTATATGTTTCTTTTCCAGGTTAAGTAAAGGTGGCCTGTCCACCTATGTCAAATTCTGTGGCAAATATCCAAATTAGGAAAAGGTGACACATCATGTGTTTGAGTCCACATTCATCCCGACACACCACCATTGCTGTCCAAAAGGGACCATACCCAGATCTTTCCCTTCTAACTGGCTTGTGGCTGTCGTGAGCAGGTTAGTTTGACCACTGATGAATTAATAACAATTATGTAATACAAAACAAATATATGTACCATAACAATAGTTCAATGTTAGCTAACAACATGTCTATACATGTAATGAACAATGAGCAGACTTTTTTCTCTCTTCCCCCCCTCCTCCCCCCTTTTTTATGGTGGGGTTTTCTTTGGTTTTTTTGTTTGGTTTTGGTTTTTTGGGGTTTTTTTAATAGTCTAATAACAGTTCTATTTTTACTAGCGAGCATATGTACAATATCCACTGAGGTAAGTAAAGCCTGGTTTGAAAGATGCTGGGTGATCTTCTCTTGTCTGGAGTCAGAAAGTCCCAACTTCACAATTGCCTTGATGCCACTTCCCCCATGTGCCATATATAGAATATATGATGGATATGTAGATATAAAGAATACCAAGGCCCAGGCATCCAACCCATACGCTAGCGTTCATTAGGATAGGATACTTCTGCTATGAATAGTTACATCTTTGACGTACATGTACCTTGCAAGGGCTGCTGTGTAAACGCTAATCCCTTCAACACATCTGCTCTCTAAGTGTTTGTGCCCCTGCCCACAGGGGCACCTTTTCCTAATCTGGATATTTGCCACAGTATTTGACATAGGTGGACGGGCCACCTTTACTTAACCTGGAAAAGAAACATATAAAATTTATATGTTTATTAAGCACAGGCATCTGGCTGCCCGGCTCCCATGGCTGTGACAGCTGCAGCTGCGTTTTGCTCTTCAAGGCTTTCACCTCTTCGCATTCATCCTAAAGACTTTTTTGTTTTTTTTTTCATACAATACATCTTCATTCTTCTAATTTGTCAGGCAAAACAAAGCAGTCATGCTCCCAGCGGAACTGATAAAGTCTGCTTTCCTACCCTCCTGTCCAGCGCTGAGCATCAATCAGTGCAGGCTCTCTGGAGGCTCAGTAGGGCTGTGTAAACATTTCAGCATGTTCCTCCGCTGCAGCACTGAACAGATCCCTCCCACTACAGATTTTTGTGTGCCTAACACACTTATATCAATGTCACCCCTTTCTGCTCTCCCAGACAGACTGAACTAAACGTTGTTCCCTCAGGAAATTAAAATAGAAATTCTGAATAAAATCTAAATTTAAATTACTACAGGAAATTACTACTTGGATAGACTATACTGGGGTACAAACAAAAGTTTAATTTTCAGAGCTGTTCTCCACAGCTGAAACAGCAGGCATCAGCAGTTCATCAAAATAGGAAAAACAAGTTCTCTCATTTATAGGCTTAACTACAGATTTCCATTAGGAAAATGGTTCGGGCAGTTTGATTTAAACATAATGGCCTATATTTCTCAGGAGGGGGGAGGGTGTCTCTGGAATTATTTTCAGAGTTCAGAAACAATAACAGAGAGAACATTGGTTGTAGATTAACCGTCCAGTTTAAGGCAAAGATCCTAAATTCTTCTTTCTTGTTGCAACGCAAAAAATAAACCCAAATAACTATTTCATCACACCACAGTTTGTGAAATAAACACAGCTGGTCATTACTCTGGCAATATTCCCACCAGGATTGCTCTACCTTTGCCTGAGTAAGGGTTAGACATGAAATACTATCTCGCTTCAATCCTTCCTTAAAAATTGTAGAATAAAAGCCATTGACTTGTGAGTAAAGAGAGTCAAGAGTGTGGCTTGCTGGCACACAGAGCCACCCAGACTAACTTAAAATCTCCAAGTATTTTACTTCTTCCAATCCTGTTAATAGGGCAAAGTAAACACACATTCAAACTGCATAATAACTTAATGAATCAAGTTCATGTGACTTTGCTGGTAAATGTTCCCCAGGAATTTTACAGGCAGCATTAAATGAAGTGTAATATAGCAACAAGCCACAAAGAATGCAAACGCTTCACAGTGTTTTACTCATACAAAAAAGACAAGTCAGTTCTTAACGTGTTTAAACCCAAGGAGTCAGTATTTAAATATATTTAAGTTTTCTTTATCAACTCTCCTGACAGTTTTTTTTTAAACATCAGATTGTAAAGACCTCCCCCTTCCTTTCTCTGCTCCATGCCCTCAGGCAATTCCTGTGTTTATCCCTCTCCCTCCCTTTGGCAGCCCAGAACAAAGCCACAGCTTTCAGTAAACAGCTGCATGGGAGTTCTGTGCAATTCAGGCACTCACTCCTTACAAAGGGCTTAAAAAAAAAAAAGTCTCAGCAGCCCGTGTCCAGGAAACAAAGGACAAACTTCAGCCCTGGTCAGCTGCACCAGGAGAAGCCCCATCCCACCCAAGGCAGCGAAAGGAGCCAACCCCAGGAGAAATCCCGCCTGGTGACCTGCCAGGCCCTGTGACTATCCCGCTATCAAACCCCAGAGGAGGCACAAGACTTACCCGCAAGCAGAGCTCTTCCCACTGCCCGTGCAAATGTTCCAGTTGCTCCCTGAGCAGCGTCACGTCCTCGGTGAGGATGCAGTAAGCCAGCTGCACCTTCATGGCCCGCAGCTCCTTCATGTCGCGGGCCCAGTCTGCCAGCGACTGCTCCAGCTCCTGCATGAAAACGCACCGGCACAACCCTTGGCACTGAGCTCCTCCGCTTCCCAAACCTGCTCGTTAATCCCCGGCCGGGCCCGTGGGGGAGGAGGGAGGGGAACGTGCCGCCGCCTGTGCCGCTGCCTCTGCCGCCCGGGACGGGATGGGACGGGACGGGACCGGGACCCCCCGCTGTTCCGCTCGGGGCCCGACTGGGAGAGCTGCTCCTGCTGGTTAGCTGCTGCCTAACTAGCTGCTGCTGCTTAACTAACTAGCTGTGCCGCAACCGGTTAACTGCTGCCAGTTAACTGCAGCTCCCCATGCTTCAGGGCAGCATTTGGGGTTTCACATCCAGAAAGGAATGTGCCTATTTCTTTTGAGTTTTCTTTTTTAAAAATTATTATTAGTTTGGCCAACTTGCTTTCCACCTCTATTTGTCCCCGTTTCAGGTTATTTATTTAGATGCTAAAAAAATAAAATTGCTTCTCTTCTCTAATGAATGATTTCAAAGGCACCTCATCAGATTTATCAGAAACGTGGAGCTTTTAAACTTGCTCTTTCTTCTGCTTTGTTCCCCTGCCTGCCCTTTATAACAAGGTTATGCAGTTTCCTCATCAGTGTTAAAATTGTCACCTAAAAAGCAGGGACACTACTGCATGCAGCTGGGAAACATGCTACTCTACACACGAGGAACTAGATCCTGTTTTCCAGGGCGGTTGCTGGAAAGTGTCACCAGCTCCTCTAGCAAAAAAAAAAAAAAAACCAAACTCTTACAGAGGATCCAGTTTGTCTCATTTCAAAGGGAGAAAAATTGTGATCGTTTGTAGCAGAAGTGTGCTGGGTCCAAGCCCTGCAAGCATTTTTCACAGGTCTTTTGATCCAATCACTTATCGAAATAATTAAAAAAAAATCTGATCTGCTTTAACACTGCAGGGAAAAAAACAAACAGACCCAAGACTAAAATTTCCCTGAGCTCACAACAAATTACTCCCTACAGATATGCACATTTGCATTTATAGATCTTAATAAGGGTGGAATCCCTGCATTAATGGAACTAACGATAGAATTTCACGGGACTTGTATAGCCTTGTATAAGGTCCAGGCCTGAGAGAAAAAACAGCTTTATTCCATAGAGGAGTGAAATGCAGGGAGAGGAAAGGAAGTCCTTTCTCCTCCATGCCATTTTGGTCCTTTATTTTATTATACTGTGACACCCAAGAGCAGCAACTGCACTGGCACTGTCTGACCCTGATGGCTCTGTGGCTGAATTTCTCTTACTGGAATAAGAGGCAGGAGCTGTGTGCTTCCATCTCACAAATAATTCACGGCTACAGCAAGACTGCTGCCGTGGGAAAGGCAGCCAGCACTCACAAAGAAGATTTCAGACAGCTGATAATGAGTTCAAAGCCTTGGCTTGTTAATAAGCTTATTTGTTCCCACTACACAGGTCAACAATTCACTTCATAAAAGGATGATGAAAGACTGACCAGTCCAGACAAAATGTCTCCTATCCCTTGGAAGTGCTTTCCTTGCTATTTAATTTTCATGGTACACTATGGGCTGCAAGGCCTTTTGCCACTCCCTTACTCTTAATTTTCCTTCTCTTTAATTATTCTCAGAGCCTGCAGGTGTGCATGGTGCTTTGCAGATTTACAAGGTCTCCTGCCTGAGGAGCTCCCTGTCCAAAATGGACTGGAAAACAAAAAGGGAGATTCAGCCATTAGGATAGCAGCCAATTGAGCTGGGACCAGGGAGATTTCTCCCTTTTGTTTGAGGAACTGCTGATTTTATAAATTTAGACTGTGGAAAGGGAGCAGAAGCAGGAAAAAAAATCCAAACACTACTACTACTCTTGTAATCTTCTTAGTCAGATGGACTTTGCAGATTGGCAGTAATCAGGTTGGTATAAAGGACAGAAATTCAGTGTGGCTGAAGAGCAGGTAAGAGGGAAAACTGACTTTACAGGGATTGGGTGTTGTGCAAAGACTACATCTATTTAAATACAATATGGCTGCTCAATACCTTAATGTGTTCCTTGGCTTTGTAGAGCTCTTCATGTTCAACTGGAAGTGGATCTTTTACTTTCTCCTTCAGCTCTCTCAGCTTGCTTCGTAATTCCTTCATTTGCTTTCCACAGTAGTCCCAATTCTGCCCAAGGAAGTTATAAAAGGTTAAGATACTTTAGCATTATATATTGTACCATATTGATATGTTACAAAATAGCCTCTTCCACCTACTGAAATTAAAAATCATGCACTCTGGTTATTTGGATTTTCTTTTTGTTACACTGTACCACCCATAAGAATTTGGTGCATGGATTTACAGGAGAAGTTGCACTCTCTCTTGAAATTAAGGTTTGTCTTACAGAGCATTTCTGCTAATTTTGTTTTATCCCATCTGAGAGGCTTTTAGCTTTTGGGCTGGGAATCGTATTGGTGACAGTATTAAATTTTAAGACATACCTATGTGCTGTCTAGCCATGGAAGCAAATTTATTGCTCTAAGGAAATAAATATGATCTACCTTTCTGTTTAAAGGTGCAACAACAGGAGGAGCAACGAGTCAAGCTAACTCCCTCGAAGGTAAATTTTAGCTCAGGCTTCACAGCCTGAAGCAGGAGAGAGATCCAGGCCACAGGGAGCATAAGAACAGAGTGGGAACATCCATTGTAGCAGCAAATAGATGCCAACCCCATTTTCCTTTGGAGAATCAGTGGACCCCAGTTTTAACTTCCCACAAGCCCCGATGGCACATGACAGTCAGTTCCCTCAGAGCCTCTCTGCAGCGAGCAGCAGCTCAGCATTTGCCTTGTTGCTACAGAGCTCAGCCTTGGGAATGGTGGGGCAGGGAAGCTCTTGAGACCCAACACCAGAGAAGCAGGTACCACTCCTTTCTGGGGAGGGCATCATCTACCTGTAGGGTGCTGCTGATATGCATCTTCTTCTCCAGCTGGACCTGGGTGTCTCCCCAGCTCTGCTGTAACTGGCTGAGCTCCTCCTGGAGAACAGCACTGGTCTCAGGATCGGAGACAGTGCGTAACTTCTCCCCGACATCGATGATTAAGGAGTACATGGCTTGCCACCTCTGAAGAATCACAGCCTTACTCTTTAAAAGGAAAAAAGAAAAAAAGTTTCTAAGCAGTTCTTTGCAAGCTGTAGAAGCACGCTCCTGGCATTTCACTTGGGAAGAAGTGAAGACTCACAAAGAGAGTTACAAGGCACTAGTTCATATTCATGCAAGAGTAATGAATATATCTTCCCATCTGCTTTTTTCATTTCAGAAGAATCAGATTCTTTCTAATCTTCTGATCTATAAAACTCTACAATAGCTTTTCACAGACTAAATCTATAGAGTGAAAGTGCAGCAGTTACAAAAAGATAGAAATTCAGTTGTCTGAGTTATTCTGAATAAAAAACCAGTTTAAGTTCTGTTAGTACCTCTATCATCAAGAACTAAGACAAATTTTTCAGAGATAACAGCTCTGTTAATCATGACATACTCCAAGTTAAGTAAGCCATCAATAACAATTTACCTACAACACAAACTGGTCTATAACACAAGCAGATATGATCATTGCTTCCTTCTGTAAAACAACAGCAGGAGGGAAGGGCAATTTGGAGTAGGAGGGAGAAGACTTTCTGGCTTTTCTCACTAAGGAAAAGCATAAGCACTAACTTGTAAAATCTACTGAAAACCATCTTTACAAGGCAGGTAAAAATAAAGATGAAATAAGTCGATCAAGCACCACATGGAATATAGTAATGTGTTAATCCATCACCATTAGGTGTGTGGGAACACAATAAATCTTGGACCATGCAGATAGCACTCAATAATGTATTTTTGAAAGGTTTTAGATTGCTTTAAGCAACCGTCAAGTTCACTGCTTGTTTTTACTTTCTTATAAAACAAAGAGGTGCATAATTAAATGGAAAACCAAAATACTCAAAATTAATAAAGGGAAATATTTTTTCCCACGGCATGTAAAATGCAGAACTCGCTGCCCTGGAGAACTGCTGCCCAGGTCTGTGCATCCTGGAGTGGTGGCTCCAAGGAGAGACCCCCTTGCAAGTGCTTTATCCCCTGCTCCTGTCACCTCCTGCCCATCCCTGCATGCACAGGACCCAAGACATGGCCTGTCTTGCCACGTATGTGCCTGCTTCCTTCAGTCAAACTGCAAGGCCTGCATGCAGGAGCCATGCCAGTAAGATGCACACAGACCTAGAGGGTACTTGCCTAATCTCCCTGGCACCCTCCATTTCCATGTTCATACCAGTAATATTTTTAAAGCATACCAACACTACTAAATGACTATGTTGACCAGGAAGTTTCCTAGTATAGGGAGCTTTTCACAATGCCACTATTTTCTCATCTGTGCTCAGCTTTTTGTCAGCAATTTTTTTTCACCAAAACACATGTAATTTTAAAGCTTTTTACCTCACTGAAGTTGTTTCAGTCTGAGAAAAAAAATACAGATTTTAGATTTATGAGAAATAAATACAGTACCTTGATTTCATGAATTAGGTTTCTAAGCTCGTAAGGGCTATAGCACTCCTGGCTCTTCACAGCTTTGAGGAAGCTGTTTGTATCAGCAAGAAACCTGCTGAGACTCTGCAGGGAACTCCTGAAGAGCTGCCACTGGCTCACGAGTCCATCAATATTTGCTGAACCATCCGGATTACATTCTGCCACTGCTCTTTCAGCAATGTGAGCTTGGAAATAAACTCTGTTCTGAAATTGACAAGTGTTGAATGTTAATATATTTTGAACTCAAGGCTGCGTTTTACAATAATTGTGATTGATTTCCGTTTGCAACGCTGTATTCCAATTGCAATACCCAACTATGCAAAAAGCTCTGTGCAGCCCTAAGCTCAGCCCTGCTCTCTGTATTCCATCTTTTAAGCAATCTGAAAAACCTTTAAAATGATACAAGAACAGATAATGCAAATCATTCTTGCTATTATGGTATAGCAACATATATAGTATAGCAATCACAGAAACAATATGCACTAAACACTACTCTGAAGAACAGGAAGGTCAATGCAAATGAGACAACGTCTCTGATTACGCTGCTAATTGATTTATGCATTTACCAGGCTGTAAGCAGGAGTTCAGCCATCATTCTGTCCTACAGCAGTGGGACCTAACTGCAAAGTGAAAATGCTCTGTCTTCTTATTGAACCCATTCGAGCAGTTTCTGGCCTCTCCTACAACATGGTGAGATGATCCAGCAGATCTAGCTGGAGTGATTAAGGCAAACCCATCTCTCAGTTTTGCTCATCTGCAGAAGGCTATGGCCCCAAGACTAGCTCTTATAAAAAAACACCTGTTTTGTGGAGCTGGCTTCCACACAACAATCCAACAGCTTTACTTAGTTTAGTTCTACCTTCCCTGGCAGTTTTAAGCCAAGCTATGGACTTCATACTTGAAGCAGCTGAGGGGAGTGCACACACTGTACTGCCAACTCTCTGGAAGCAGCAGGCTCTGGCAGAGAGGGGTAATGTCTTCACAGCAAAAATCACTGAGGCAGTTCAACTTCTGCTCACAAATATTACTTGCTGCTTCTCACTGAACATTGATTAAAAGTATAAGATTGTACTGATAAAAAACAGGTTTAGCTACCATATGTTTTGAGTTGTGTGGCAAATGATTCAATGCCCCATCACGTGTGCCAGGGGCAATGTGGATAGTCTCACACCTCTGCACTTTAAAAAGCAGAGAGGTCTAGGAAGAGAAAAAGAATCCTTCATATGCTGCATTCTCATTACCCTCTGTAAGAAGGTAGCTTCTCAACCACAGTTACCATTTCAACAACTGCAGGGCAGCAGTAGACAAGGAAGCCTCTAGTCCAGGAGAAATTGTTTTCGTTAGCCAGAACATCCAGTTACTATCCAAAATGCAGCCTGGCCAGGGCACCTCTGTTTCATTCTCACTGCACCCCCTCAGACTCAGCAAAATGTGCCAGGGGGTTATTTAAAGAGCAAACTCAGTCAAGAATTTAGGTTTATGTCCTCATGAGAGCAAAGATTCAATATCAACTCCAAGGAAGAAAGCATATTCACTGAATTACCAGGATCTTGGGAAAAAACCCCAATAGATTACCTTTTCTCTGCTTCTCCGGATTCCAGGAAGAGTAGAACTTTTGTTATGATAGAATTAAATGTCTGCTGATTTATGGAAATCTCAGTTTGCAGCATCTGAAAATACCATGAGAACAACAGTTTTAACTATTCACTGAACAATCTTTGCTATGAAAGCTGGTTCTGCTCCTCCTGAGTGACAGCATTTATGAATTTTAAATGCTGAAAGCACCTTTATTTTCACGTGCTCTATTATTTGCACATAAATGATAGCAGAACCCACTAGGAGCTGTATATAACAGGTAATCTAAAGCCTAAATTTGATGGACTCACTAATGAGAAATGCAATCTAGACAGAGACCTATAGAAAAGGTACAAAAAACTTACATATAAGGGTGAACTTACTTTTTATCATAACAAGCAAAAGTTTATTCTATAAATAATTTAATTGCAATGAATGAATTGGAAACATCTAAGTAAAAGAGAGAAAATAACTTTCCATGGACCCTAATGAATATCACTAACATGCAGAGAATTAACACCCCATGGAATCATCAGCAGTACTTCAGGTAGCGTGAAGCTCTGGTCCACTGCATCAGCACAAAGCCCACCGTAAGAGTTCATGATGTTTAGCATTTACCACATGATTTTTGTTTTCTGTCTTTTGGTTGTTTTTCCATCCCCTCACCGCTAAGACAAAGTCTATAGATAGACACTCTCTAGATAGACATTGGAACTGCATCCCAATGCTACTGCTAGCATGCAATGGACCTTCTCCTCTGAATGGACACCATCATAGGCTTGTGAAGCAATATCTCTATAACACATAGCAAGTGTTTGGAAAAATGCCAATGAAACAGATATCCACCAAAATCAAGCAACTGGTCAAAATGGAAATATGCTGTGAAAATATTTTGGTTTAAATGCAGTTCTTCCAGAAACTGGTAATGTTCCTGCCAGATTGCCAGCAAACTGCTTAGCTAGTTGCCACAGGCCACAGCCTTCAGTGTGGTAGGACAGGCAGATAGGTGACTAACCTCAGGGATGGAGAAACCTAGGACCTCCATGACACAACACTCGAGTACACACTCTTAAATGTCTTATCCCTGCAAAAAGGGATCCATCCATTTTGGAAAAGGATTTTCAAATTTCAAAGTTTTCCTCTGTACAAGTACAAGGCCACATTTCAAAAGAGTAAAACTCTGCCCAGATCTAATTTCTAAAGGCATAGTATTTTCTAGTGATTTCCCCCCACCTTCACCATTCAAGAAGATGCTTCTATTTTTAGTGTTAGCTTTACCTCATATACTCTCTGTTGCTCTTGCAGTTCTTCAAACCGTCCTGGAATATTTGTTTTTAAAGCCTCCTTCATTTTTTCTTGGAATTTAATCCAGTTTTCACATTTCTGAAAGAATGTCTTTTCATCATTTTGAGTTCCCTCAAGCACACTGTAAAACAAAAGAAATCATCAGAAACTATTGTGTTGGTGGTTGTTTGTCTGGATACATTTGCATACGGCCTAACGTGGTGGTTAGCAATACTAACATAGCAGGGTTTTGCTTGGCACTTTGCTGCCTTCTTCACCTATGAACATCTAGATTTTTGTTTCAAGTGACTTGGAATACAAATAGTCACTGAATAATGTGGAGTAAGTTGAAAGGGCAGGAATTCAACTTGGAAAGCTCCTGAGAAAGCTGAGAACAGATTGCAAGACTTCCCATGCTTTCATTTGGTTCTGATTTTCCTCACAGAAAAGGAAATGGTTAGTAGTGATTTTTTCAGACCTGCAGCGTTCCAGAGCAATTGCTGTTTTCTGACTCCACTGCCGAGTCAGGCTCTGCATTTTCTTCAGGGTGAAGTCACTGAGTGGCAGCTTAATGCTTGCTTCATTCAAACTTTCTATGCTTGGAGAAAGTGCAGCAAGCTCCAGTGTGTGATTCTGGAAGTAAAAAAATTAAATTAATTGCAAAAAAATACTGCTTTTCTTTCATTTCAAAGAAATATAGAAGCCTCTTTCGTAGGAAGCATCTGAACATTATGCACCCAAAATGCTAACCCAAAAAACCCCAACATTTCTTTGTTAACTTCAAAGAATATAAGAAACAAAAAGGTCACAATTCCCTTACACAGGGCCCCTTTTTCCAACAGTACTGAGAACATTATGCACCCAAAATGCTAACCCAAAAATCCCCAACATTTCTGTGTTAATTTCAAAGAGTATAGGAACCAAAAAGGTCACAATTCCCTTACACAGGGGCCCTTTTTCCAACAGTACTGAAGAGATACTCAGGAGCTGGTACTTGCAGATTCACTTTGTACCCTACATTGAGGGCAACAGGGTAGCTCCAGAGCAAAGCTTGGGAAAAGGAACTCCCATCAACCCCAAATCTGTGTGATTTTCCTCCCCTCCAGGCAGGCATTTTAGAGTTTTTATGAACTTTTTGCTTTGTGTTTTGGATGAGATTATATTTACTCTGATGGAAGTGCCATAACTACAATACTTAGGACACAAAATGTTCCTTGAAGTAGGCAAGAGCTGGTACCCTATGGACACAAATTCTGAGTAGGTATCTTTTTCTGCTTGGGAATACAAACGTACCATGAGCAATTCTGAGTTGTCTGTTTCTCCTTCTAGACAGAGACTATCAAAGGCATCTGTGCAATTCTTGACACGACTCTCCAGCGTTTCAAGGCAGTTATTGAAATCCTCCAGTTGTAAAAGATTGAACTAGGGTGAATAGTGCATATTTACATTAATTATTATTTAATATACATATTCAGTATATAAGAAGGAGCATAAGCAGTATTGTCAGGAAAACAAACACGTTAAATGCAAATTCCAAAGTATCTATAACTGACTAACTGAACTTTTTCAGGTTTTGCAGTGGATAAGGGGAAAATTTAAGTCAAAGCAGAGAACAAGAAACTGAACCTCTAAATCCCAAGAGATTCATATCCATATGGAAGGAATAAGGGCATCTGCAATATATTTTTGTGGCTTTGGGCTGTTTGATTTATTGTGAAATTGGAAAGCCAAAACTTATTTTATCAGATGGAAGAAAATTGTGAAAATGAGGTTCCTTTGAGCTACACACAGGGCCTGCTCCCATGTGCCTACAGCCAAGGCTGTGTAGGTTACATGAGCTCTGTGCAGAGAAATAACTAGGGCTGGAATTCACCTTTTTTATTCACTAGGTTTGTTTCTTTCAGTCAGGGAGAAGAGCACTGGGGAAGCTTTCTCTGTCTTGCAAGAATTAAGCTTTACGTCTCTGAGAACACCAAAACAGCAACATTTTTATAAGGAATGAATGGCAAAAATTGGTGTGGGGAGAGAGACAGTTGTGTGTTAACACTACAGGGTTGCACCAGAGAAAATGGATATGCAGAAATGAAATTTTTCATGGAGCGAGAAGATCACAGGGAGTATGAGAAATCCGTTATCTTCACAAAGATATCTGGATTCCAGCCACTGAACTGTGCTGGTAGATAGAGTCATAAACAGAGCTGGCTGAAAATTTCTTGATGAATTTGGGTTTACTTTAGAACAGAACAATTCATTGAAACCTGTCTTTTTCACAGGAACAGATTAGTTTTACATCACTACATTTGTACAGCAGTACATTTGCTTGCAAGTTTTCTCAGGAATACCTGAGAATTCAATCCCAAGGAACTCCTGTGAGCAGAGCATCATATGGGGAAACCTGGATCCAGGTCCCTCCATACTTTGCCTGAACACGGATGTGAATATGGTCTTCAAAATTACATCAAATGACCAGTTTTCTGCTCAGTTTTAGATACATTGTGTGCACTCTTACAAAGCAAACTGAAGCCCTTAGGTTTTTTCCAAGGCAGAGCTGAGAAAGTTTACCACTTACTTTGAAGTTCATAAAATAAAAATACATTTCCTAACCTGTAAACATCTGAGGGTCTCATACTCCTTGCCTGTAATAGTTCCACTTACAAAAGCTTGTTAGAGCAACACAAGGGGGTAAGTAGGGTGAAACCTTCTTCATCTGTCCCCCTGGCTTCATGTATTATTTCTGTACATAGCTGATCATACTGTCAAGCTTTATTTTACTGAAAATTCATTTCAGTTCAAGAACTATGGGGCACTAGTGAAGAAGGTATCTCACACAGGGCTTCTAGTGAACAAGTTGCCTCATACTGAGTCATTAAAAAAATACCTCCAGTTCATCTAACTTCCTCTGCAACATCTTTTCAAAATAGGATGCTCTCTGGAGCGTCTGTAGCTTCTCCAACAGAATGTCTTGTGCAGTTGTCCCAGCCTGCTGTTTTATCTGATCAGCCAGCAAAGAAATCTGGGTATACCATCCTGCTATGTTCTGAAGGCCACGCTGTAAATTCTGATGAGAGAAGAGGAAATAGAAAAAAGTCATCAAATGAATCGGATCATAATTCATGTGACACTTTCATTTAGTATCTTTTGTTGCTGTAACTAAGCTGTTTTTGTTGATCTCCTCCAGGAGCTAAATTCAGCTATGGTGAAAGCTTCAGTCTTTTACTCAGAGGACAATGGGAATTGCACCCATTGACTCTAGCGCTGGGAAAGACACAGTTCAAAGTTCAATGGAATGCCAGTGACTTCAGGCAGTGGGATACTACTGCTACAGAGGAGATCGGGAAGAGAAATCAAAACATCTCTCTCTACAGAATCACAGAATGGTAGGGATTGGAAGGGACCTCGAAGGACCATCTAGTCCAACACCCCTGCCAAAGTAGGATCACCTACAGTAGGTCACACAGGAACACATCCGGGTGGGTTTTGAATGTCTCCAGAGAAGGAGACTCCACAACCTCTCTGCGCAGCCTGTTCCAGTGGCCTCATAGTGAAAAAGTTTTTCCTTATGTTTACATGGAACCTCCTGTGCTCCAGCTTGCACCCATTAACCCTCGTCCTGCCGTTGGACATCACTGAGAAGAGCCCAGCTCCCTCTTCCTGACATTCACCCTTTACTTATTAATGAAGTCACCCCTCAGTCTCCTCTTCTCCAAGCTAAAGAGACCCAGCTCCCTCAGCCTTTCCTCATCAGGGAGATGCTCCACTCCCTTCATCATCTTTGTGGCTCTGTGCTGGACTCTCTCAAGTAGTTATCAGTCACGTGAGCTGTCCCACCATGCCTCTGTAATTGCCACCAGATCACAACCCCTTGACCCCAGACAGATTTCTAACTCCTCCTGTTTGTTCCCCACACAGCGTGCATTGGTGTGCAGGCATTTCAGGGAGAGAGCTGAGCACGCTGATTGCACCCTAGGGGGGTGGGAGGCCTTCTGTTCATTTACACTGGCAGATGGAGAAACTGGCCCATGCTGCAGATGAGAAATGCTGTTATGTTACAACCATACCAGTACTTTGGATCCCTTACTGACTGAGGACTATGGTTTTGGTTTTATTTGTTCTCCTTTACTACAGAAATGTTGCTATAAATGTAAACTCTAAAGGCAGTACAAGAACAAAGAGAATCATTTTATACTCATTCAATGTGTTTGATTTTTTTTTTTTTTTTAAATCCAGACAAGGAATGGTAAGATGTCATCTTTAAATATATCTATTTCTAGAACTGTCATTTACTTTTAGCCATGAAACCCCCTGGAATTTGCCACTGTATATTATGTTTTCTGTGAGCAATGATTAAAGACCTCTGATTGATAGCAAAGAGCAGACATGTTCCCCTGAAAAGCAAAATGGCTCTTAGTTCCTGGATCACATTGTAAACTGCCACTTCAGCCGTTTAGTAAATAACCCATTTTGATTTCTTACTCTCTATATAGGACTTTGTTTTTTATTTACTGTGGCAACAGAGTTCCATAAAACCATACTCTTTCCTAATATATACTAGAAGAAAAGATTAGAGAGGTTAAAATGCAGTTTTGTAATGCACATGTTTTTTCAAATACACATAACTCATATTCCATATCACTGATCCCCATTTTTCTAACTCACCACTTTCAAAAAACACAATAAATTCCATGTGTCCTACCCACAGATACCAGGACAGGAACTACAGTGCTAATGGCACTCTAGTGGTCATGCATTGCTTAGTAGGTGCAAAACTCTTCCCCAAAATTTCCAGAAAATGTAATGGCTTTTTGCTGACATATTGATGAATTTATGTCACAGCCATTAACAGATCAGAAGAAAGTGAAAATATTTTGGTCTAAGTTTTGCTGCTGTCAGTTGTTTCTGACGCAGGAAGAAATACGAGTTCTCTTTCTCATAATGTAAAGTTTCTTAACTGGCCACATGCAAAATGGAGTACTTTGGACTTCTTCCAATACGTGGCTAGAGGTTCATAAAGCATGATGAATCATTGCTCTGTCCTTATTATATTTCTTTATTGCAGTCTGAAGAAACCAAAAATATCAGAACCTAATGACAGCTTTGCTGCCTGAGAGAGTCAAATGTACCCTGTGGTCTCAGCATGAGATCTCATTTGCCTAAAGTCAGAAGCATTTAGAATAATCTAATAAGCTCAGAAATCTGTGAACTTATCAGACCAGGCCAAAAATGTACCAAACCCAAATAAAACCAATTTGAAGACTGCAGATGATCTCAAGATGGTCCTGTGTTCTGGAAAACTGTTGTGGTTTTTTTTCCCCATCTATTGTTCTAGTAGATATTATCTCTCTTCCCAAGCTATTCCCCATAAAGTAAATAATTTTTGGTTTAATGATTCCTTCCAACACAGGCCTGATTCTTTGTACAGAGCAGAAAGTGGTAAAGATGGAGTATGACTGCTCCCTTCTGCTCTCTTCTCATCCTATGTTAAGCCCAGTTTGGTTTGGTCTCAGGATCTATCTGGTCAAAGTATTTAAAGGAAATACAAAGGTGTCTGTTAATGGAAAAAACCACAGATTTTACATTTTCCACTGACTGGATTTGGGGGAGGAGGGGAGAAGAAGGTATTCGTTTGATTTGTTTCTCAAAAAGAAATCCTGGTTTATACACAGGCTGAGAGAGTTGGGGCTGTTCAGCCTGGAGAAGAGAAGGCTCCCGGGAGATCTTATAGCGGCCTTCCAGTACCTGAAGGGGCTACAAGAAAGTTGGGGAGGGACTTTTCATAAGGGCAACTAATGACAAAACAAGGGGAAATGGGTTTAAACTGAAAGAGGGGAGGTTTAGATTAGATATTAGGAAGAAGTTCTTCACTGTGAGGGTGGTCAGACACTGGAACAGGTTGCCCAAGGAAGCTGTGGATGCCCCCTCCCTGGAAGTGTTTAAGGTCAGGTTGGATGAGGCTTTGAGCAACCTGGTCTAGTGGAAGGTGTCCCTGCTGCTGGCAGGGGGGTTGGAACTGGATGAGCTTTAAGGTCCCTTCCAGCCCAAACCATTCTGTGATTCTATACCAGGCAGCAGAAACAAATTTATGTACCTTTACATCCTCTATCCTCTGCATCAGGGTTTCTATCGTGTTATCCTCGGGCACGGGAGCATCCAACAGCTGAGTGCACTGCTCTTTGTACTGCTGTAACTTGGCTGCTGCCTCAGTGCATGAAGTATCGCAGGGCTCCCAAAGCTGCAGCGTCGCTTGTGCTGCCCGCAGTTGATCTGTGATGTCTTCATTTACTGAGTTCCACCTGCCAAAATATCAAAGGATAAGAGCCTTTTTCCTAGTAGATTCTTCTCCACAACATGATGAATCTCTTGTGGGAGGTTCTTTGCATTCATACCCATGTTACTGAAAGGCTGCTGACAGAGCATCATTTTGTGCTCTGTGATCTACCACAAAAAAGGTAGTACCAGCTGCTCCTCACACAGGTACCCTTAGACAGGTGAGCCCTAGTAATATAGATTTTAAAATCTGAAAGATGTTCAAGTCCTACCTCACCAACTTTTTTTTTTTTCTAAAAAAGCTTTTTTTTTAAGCTTTTTTGCAAGCTTACCTAGTGTGTGCCTCTGTGCACTTGTGTTCAATAATCTCTGCAAAGGAGGGGGAGCAGTTCTTCTTCAGGTTACTGGCAGCAGCCTGGAGCTTGGCACAACTTTCTTCGTTGTTCTCTGATTCATCTTGAAGAGACTGTAAAATGGATTATTGCAATTAGTTGTGGAGATGAATGACCTAAGTACAGCTTCCCCTATAAATTGGTAGGGATAGGGTAGCAATAAGGCCACACATCTCCAGCATAGATTAAAATGTTTGTGAAAAATGTAACACCTGATCCTAAAAATTAGGCAGCTAAAAGAGAGGTGAAATGGTCCAAGTTAAAAAATTATTCAGTAGGCCTATTTTAAACTGAGATAATTTATCTGCTGTTAAAAAATCAGCTCATTTAACAAACCCACAGCCTTGAATTGATTAAATTAATTCACTAGGAACTAAAAATGTTTTTATT
The DNA here is from genome assembly GCF_000700745.2 of Antrostomus carolinensis. Classification (NCBI taxonomy): domain Eukaryota; kingdom Metazoa; phylum Chordata; class Aves; order Caprimulgiformes; family Caprimulgidae; genus Antrostomus; species Antrostomus carolinensis. The sequence continues at coordinate 32,306 of NW_010300317.1, read as the reverse complement.
TTAAACCTCTGTTTCAGGGAAATTTCTACTGACAGTAAAGTTGGCTTGACAACTCCAGTCCCTGGCTGCATGTTCTCCCTCCTGATGCAGGCAGTTGCAGAACCCTGCCATGGATCATATCTGTGAACTGATCCAGATTAAAAATAAAGAGGGTGATGGAAGGAAGAAGGTAATAAGGTGCCCAGTTCCTTCCATTTATTACATGCACCCACGTGAGGGTGGAGAGCGTTTATGCAGGCTTTACTGCCAAGAGACAGGTACCCAGGATTTGCAGCTTGCACTGCTTCTGATACAACTTGAAAATAAACCAAACCAGGCCTTATTTACACTGGAACAGGGAATGTTTAAACAACCTTTCAACACTTGTTTATAGCCAGGTAAGGTGATTTTAACTGTATTGTAAAACATTCAGACCTGGGGCCAGCCTGCCTGCCTATTCTAGATACCCCACGGAGACTCTGCAATAGCCAAGCAGAGCAGCAGGATGATCCAGAGCATTTACACCCGGCATTTGTGCCCAGTCTCATTCAGAGGTCATGCAGGAAACCCCAGCTCTTTGGAGGGAGACTGAATAGTGGACTTTGTGCTAGAGGAATTGGAAATATCAGGTTCGAGGATCTCTCTCTGATCTAGGGCTGCTGCACCCACCCAACCCAAGCCACAGCTTTTGGGAAGGGGAGTCCTAGGCCCTGGACCTTGACTCCAGTTCTGTTTATACATAGAAAGATGCTTAAATGTAAATAATGCTTTAATGCAAAATGTGTCAGCAGTCACCAGCACAACAGCTGGGACATAGTTCCCCAAGCAGAACATTCAAATCACAGATCCAGAGACATGGTTTTCTTGCCAATTTTTTCCCAGGTCCCCTTGATTTCCTGCACTGAGTCCCATCATCGATGCACAGGCATCTCCTCCCAGGTTATGCTACAGCCTGATGGCAGGGCACTGCCCTGGGAATCGCAAGCAAGGGGGGAAATTTCCTTCCAACCAATTTGCTGACAACCAACGTCTTTCACCTGAACGGTGAGTAACCTTTAGGCAAACAAACACATATAGCAATGGCATCAGGTTTTCCTTTGCCAACTGTATTTTCAGCTAAACTGCCTGCTGTCCATATGGATTAGACATGGAGTAAGTAGACACTAGCATGAAGGATAGTGGTGGAGTGCACATGTCCATCTGGACTCTGTAGTGCAAGGAAACAGGAGGACCTGGTGCTTCATACGGTGCTTCCAGCACGTGCAGAAGACCAAAACATTAAGGGATCTTTGCAATCCAAAATGGAGGCTCTGCTAGCCCACAGTAAGGCAGACATGGCAGCAGCTGACTTGTACTTCTCTCTTGAATCTTGGTACCTAAATTGCACTGAAGTTGAATTTAGGTGCTAAATTAAAAATAGTCCTCAGTGCCTCAGTAAAAAAAATAAATAATAACAAAAATAAAAATCCACTGACTTCAACTGCACTATAATAAAGAAGAAGTTGCTCAGATAATTTTTTCTGTCTTTTTTTCAGTGGAGTTTGTTTGTTTAAAGGCACGGGAGGAAGTATAGAAATAAGACAACCTCAGTATATTTACCTGGAGAGTTTTGACCTGGTTTTTCAAAGCTTCCAGTGACACCACAGAAGGTTTACACTGGTCTATGTAGTACAAATATCTTGTTGTCATCAGGCTGACTTCTGCATAAACTTCATCATATACTCTCCACTGCTCCAGTATTGACTCCATTGAGGTCTTTAACTGTGCAACCTGCAAATGAACCACTTTTGTTACTATTTCTTCAGTAGTCTTAATGTATAAACCAACTTTAAATTGACTTAAAAATCTAGGCTCTATGCTCACTCCATGACAATCCACAAGAATTTCACAAGTTGGAGTATTTTCCTACTTGGTAAGGAATTGTGCAGGCTTCAAACCAAGCAGTAAACAGTATTTACAGTGAAGTATAAGAATTCACTGGAAATAAAAATTTAACCAGATCTCAAGGTAGCGTTATTCTGTCAACCACAAATCCAGAACCTCACAAAAAGTAAAAAGTACTGAAGTAATGAACTGCTGATTCCCTCCTGCCAAAATCAACCTGAAGTGGGAGGAAGTTGAGAGCCTTAATCTTCTTAGGAAGCAGATAGTTTGATCCAGAGATCAAGTTTCCTTTTAATGAAAATGTCAACAGAAATTGTTTTGTAGGGAAGAAGACACTACTACAATACTCTAGAGAGCTATGATCCCTCTTATGCCATTGTGCTCTAATAATGAAGGCCCACCTGAATCACAGTCTAGGAACTTCAGGATTCTCATATAAAATTAAATCATGAATATGCTCTTTGTTTTCTGTGTCTCTTTCATTACTACAGTCATTTAATCTGTATTGGGGCAAGCATGGTTTCCATTTGCCACATACTCCTAGACATTGCAAACACAAACCCACAGTCCTCCTTCAGTGTGATTTGTCATCTTAATCCTTCTGTATCAGGTAAGTACATAAGGCATATCCTAGGTTAGACAAAACATTCATCTAGTTCAATATCTATTTTCAGTAATGCCAGTACCAGATGCTTTGAGAGGAGCATGAAAACCTGGCAAGCAAACAAGCATGTCTTCATGAGACCTGGCAAAGCCAGATGTCAGATTTCAGTTGACTATGCATCCCCACAATGGAAGATGAAGACTTCTCTGCACTGTAGTGCACACTAAATAGACTGTGTGGATCACTGTATCCTAGTATCCTAGTTCCAGGCATGCAGGAATAGATGGATTAATCATCCCTATTCTCATTTGAATCATGGTATAGGTGGGAGGAATCTCTAATTGCGTTTTGCAGCCTGCGGCTAATTACTGCCCACACACACAGAAGACGGAAAGACATCATGCTCAAAAAGTGTGTCTGGGCCACAGACTCACAGGCTTGAGATCAACCTATGGACAATACAATCAAGGTATCACGTGTCCTTAGACCTATATTTGAAATCACAGCATGGCTTTGCTGAAAGCAGTCACCTGTGGGAAGAAAGCAGCACTTGGTGTTTCACTGCACATGTGGACAACTAGGCTGTGAGAACATTCTGCAGTTTGTAAGTTCAATACTTAAGTCATAAAAATACTAAAATTAACATGACCCATGGTGACTGTAAGAAGAAAAAAGCACTAGGCTGTCAATCCTGCCAATTTCAATCCCCAGCTCTACAGTGGAAGGAAAAACTTTCATCACATACACAAACAAAAACTTCTCTGCTTTTTTGGTAAGAAACAGCCACATAATATCTTTTGAAATCTAAAACAAGAAGCAGCAGACCCATCCTGGACTGACACCTCATGTGGAAGAGTTCAAGCAAAAGAGTTCAGCTTTCACAAAGTTTTGAGAACAAAAGCTAGGTGTTTATAATAGAAAGGAAAGGGAATCAACTATAAACACAATCACTACATCACAAATAATCCTCTACAGTATATGGTTATTTATTATCACAAATTTAAATCCATAAATGTACTCATTATTACATCTTCTGTGCCTATTAATTACAAAAGATCAGTTCCAAGTATAAAGACCATGTAACTATAAATGCAGACTGCTGGGGAGACAATTTGCATGGGAAACCAATATACCAGACTCTCCTTGAAGCAACTGGAAACTACACAGGATTTCAAGATAGCGAAAGCCATCCAGGTGTGTGGATGAAAGACTAACTGGGAGATGGAAAAGCTACAGAGAGAACAGGGCAGGAGTGGGCAGCTCCCACCAGCATACTATAGGGGAGAAAAACCAGGGTATGGAAGAAAAGCAGATCAAGTAAGAGAGTTTAAGGTTTCTGTTTCCAACTTAACAAAAATAGCAGTGTTATTTCTCTATTTTCTTAAACTGCAGATGAGGGTCTGTCCCTCCTCCCCCTGTATTCAAACTACTTTGAGATAAGACTTTTTTTCTCTTTCAGCTTTGGAAATACATTAATTTACATTATGGTAAAGACTTAAAAGAAAGTACTTAGGAGTTTTAAGATTAAGAGTAAGGAATACTTTGCATCTTTTTTGTACAAGATTGTGCCATCCCATGAAGAAAAATTGTAACATTGGTGGGAAGACTATGTCATGGAGGAATCTGAAAGCAAACAAAGCTTTTACCTGGCTTACAATGCTGTCAACCATTTCACACAGCTCATCTATCTTGAGAGACAGAGCTTCTGGGGTTTGTTCTGCACTACCATTCAAAGCCAAACCCTGTTTGAGCTCATCAAGAGTTTTGGATTTAGTCGTGAGTTGATTTTCTAGCTCCTAAATGAAAAAAAAAAAAAAAAAAAAAAAAAAAAAAAAGAAAGATAAATAACATCTTTTAACGAGACCATAGAAAAAAACCTGTGTGAGTAGCTTAGATAAAGTTTCCTCCTTTAAAACTAATTCCATGTAATTCTTCAGCCATGCAACACCACTACAATTTCAACTCTGATACACAACAGCTGCTTTACAGGAATTCAGAATGACAGCGGCTTCTTTAGAGTCTCCTGCAGGTAGAGCTTGAATCAGACCATTTAGTGTCAGCATGAGCACTGGACATCATGCTTCAGAAGGAAATCATCAGGAGCTAATTCCTCAGCCACCATGCAGGCCTCTTTGTACCTCTCCAGACTGAAAAAGATTTTATATTAATGCAGCTGAACTTTTCCTTGGGCAGGTTAGCATTCAGGTCCTCCTAACTTCCAGCACACAAAGGTAAGATAGGAACTGATTTTGTAATATAAGAGTTCCTGACATCCTCACAACTTCTAGAAAATTATTTTCATCTTGTCATCTTTCCATCCCACAGGAGAAATCCCACTGAAATTAATGGAGATGCCTGGGAGACTAACTTCCCCCCTAACACAATCAACAGGATTATAAGCTAGTCTTGACATTCTGGGGAAAGCTCAGCACTAAGTTCTTCACAACATGAGCAAATATCCATACACACAACGGGCCATAACATTTTCCTATAATACTACGCTTCAATCCATGACCTTTTTTCCCCCCCACTTACTGTCCCCAAAACATTTTCAGATATGGACCTCATTTCTGTTGAGCAAATTAATTTTAATGAAACATTTTAGCCACCTGCATCCTAGCACTCTACCTTGCTGTGAGCAGGTTAGTGTTTTAGTCTAAGATACCCTGTGCCTTCTCTCCATTGTGGCCCCTTGATACGTTTCAGAGAGACAAGTAACTCAGTGTGTAACAGAGCACTCTAGGCAATAAAAGCAGCCTACTACAAGAGAGAGACACGTAACCATGGCAATGAAAGAACAAATATTCCATGTTAAAAAACAGAGAAGACTGTACTGAATGAAAACAGCAGACTGTCAGAGTAATAGCAGCCACTTATTAGCTGGCTGGACCTATACTAATTTTGAGGGAGCTGAAGCCTAGAAAAATACAACAAAACCAAAAGACACCCAGTTTCTTGAGGCTGGTGCAGAAAGACTACATTCTAGAGCAGGAGTTGCTATTTTTCCAAATGGGACTGTCTAGTTTCCACGACACTTCCACCACAGAGTTCTTCAGACTAATGGAATTGATAGCTTTTGCCATGGCTATGCTGAACTGAGAAGTACTTCTTTTGGAGGCATAAGATCTACAGTATTGCTGCACAACACTCCAAGTACTACAGAACAACAGCAGATGCATCTTCAATTGGAGGGAAAAAACATAAAATAGCAATTCACATGAAAAGTGGATCTGGATCTTTATCACCTGAATCTAACATGCTTTAATCAGAATCATAGAATCATTTGGTTGGAAAAGACCTTTGAGATCATAGAGTCCAACTGCATCTGTCCACTACTAAACCATATCTCTGAGCACCTCATCTACCCATCTTTTAAATACCTCCAGGGATGGTGACTCAACCAACTCCCTAGGCAGCCCATTCCAGTGCCTGAGAACCCTTTCAGTGAAGAAGTATTTCCTGACATCCAATCTGTACCTCCCCTGGTGTAACTTAAGGCCATTGCCTCTTGTTCTATCACTAGTTACCTGGGAGAAAAGACACACATCTGCCTCCCTACAACCTCCTTTCAGGGAGTTGTAGACAGTGGTAAGGTCACCCCTCAGCCTCCTCTTCTCTACGCTAAACAACCCCAGTTCCCTCAGCCGCTCCTCGTAAGGAGCTATTAAACTCTAGTATTCTAGGAAATGGCAGCTTCCTTTACATTTTTTTCTGTTAAAATCTGTGCAGTTCTTTAGTTTGAATTCAGCAAAGTGCTAAATATGTTTTTTATAATAATGTCACATATATAATGCTTTACCTTGCAATCATCTAATGTGTTCTGTGCAGAGATCAGACTTGCTGGGGTTTGTAAAGATCTCAGTCGATCACTTTGAGCTTCCAGCCAGTTCCGTAGGGTCTGTGCTTTGTTCTCATTTTCAGTAATATCCTCCAAAATGTGTTGCAGGTCTTGTATCTGAAAGTTACAGAACTATTTTAATGTACTTAAACCTAGAGGTGGGCAGAAACAGGGCTCCCCCTTCCACAACAAAATTTGAAATGACAATACTTACATTGAAAATACTATTTAGAGAAAATATTTTGAAAGGAAAAGCTAAAAAGTTTTACTGGCTCTTTAGGATCTGACCTCTTCCCTGGGAGTAAAGCAAGGCAGTGTAGATTCTGGAGCTTGCAGCCTGTGGACCTGACAAGTTGGGGGACCCTGGACTACATGGACATATTCATATGCAGTCTGAAAACCTCATTCTCCCTAAAACCCACCAACAAAGTTACTAATAAGCAAGGGACCTCAAGTCTCCTAACTTTAGTCTTGTCCCTGAGGATCCATTAAATCCTACAGTGCAGCTTCTGGAAAATGGTTAGAGAAGATAACTTCTTCCCCCCATCAATCTGAAATTTTGTAATGGAAATTTCTAATTGTGCAGGAACTGAATTTTCCACTTGAAAATGTTTCTGGAAGACTGCATCAGAAAAACCTGTAAATTTTCTGTTTGATCATCAGTCTTTGTATCTGGATTCATGGGGGGCAGCTTCTCCCAAAGCCCTGTAAATTTGTGAGAGAAACAGAGTTGAAAGAGGAATGTGCTGGTAGAGGTATTCATTCCAGCAGTCTCATGTTTGTATTCTGGGATGCTAATCTTCCCCTGGTCTTTTCCATATCACATGAGTCACACTAGCTTTTCTGGGCAGTGGGGCACACAAGCAATGGCATCTAACTCTGGATACATGGATTATTTCTATCCTCACTAAAATAAAGTAATTCTGAGGCGCTGCCTGAAATCAGTGTTCTTCAGAGAAACACAGAGGATGTGCTGGTGTAGTCAGTCTACATGTAGAATTTGCCTATCAGCTGCTGATCTTCAAAGCACTCCATTGGGAAAGCATATTTAATTACTGTGGAACACAGACCTAGAGTAACCCATTTCCAGTGACCCAGGAGGACTGGAGCAGGGCTGGGAATTGATCCCTGCTGTGCCTTTTCCAGCAGGGTCATATATCCCCATTTGAATATGGCTGTCAACACTACTGACTTAGTAATTACTTTTTTGGCAAATCCAACTGCTACAACAAGAAAACGGGTGGCAGCTTAATATATTCCTATTTCTCATTCCCATCATATAGTACGTGGAGGGGTTGTTGGCTTTTTTTGGTGCTGTTTTTGCTGAGCAGGGCCTGGCTGTTTGTAACAACCAGTGTAGCACCTTTCCCTTCCACAAACCATCGAGTGTTTTTTCCCCAGTAAGTTTTAAATACCCGAACTTTCACAGTACCCCAAAGCTTCAGCAGATTTCACTAACAGGTTCCCCTGCAGACACTACCCTGAATTCTTCATTTTTCAACATTTTCTCAAAATAGGTTGCCTTTGTTGACATGTCACTGACTGTATCTTCTTTAAATGAGGGGTCTGTTTTTTTCCACCTAATACAGTCAACTAGGGTAAATCCCAGGCTGTCATGAATATCATATTTTGCCTATTTTCCCTCCCTGCAAGTCACAGAAGAGTTTACCCTCCCAGACCTCGCTGAGGTTTGGATGCCTGCCCACCAGCTGATCAGTGATGTGCTACGAGATCACTCCACAGGCTGCCCATGAAACAGGAGGATGGACAGACAGCAGAGAGCACAGGGAGCCTCCCTGTGTTCCGCAGTGTTTTCCGACTCAGGGAGAAAGGCTGCTAGCAAAATACAGAGCACTGGAACAGGCAAGATCAGAGTTGTGAGAGAGAAAGCAATGACAATTCAATCAAACCTTTCTGTTCAGAGACGCCTGCAGCCTGTGCCACCGCAGGTTCAGCTCTCCAAGACACTCGGCAAACTCTGTCCTTTCATACCGCTTGCTTTCCACGTCACAAGTGCTCATCTGCAAGAGCGACTGGTTAACAAAATCTACTGTCCACTGTTTAAAGTTCATTTCCATCATATATTCCTGGAGGGGAAAAAAGAAAAAGAACAAAAATGGAGAACAATTAGTTTGGTAGTTTCAATCTGATCAGTTCCAGTGATGCTTCAAGGCATAGTTATGGGACATTCATGGCTTATTCTAAACCATGGCCTAAAATATTTTTCTAAAAGAGACCTGGCTGTAGGAATAATTCTCAGTTTTTACCATTCTCTATTTGTGTAGCTATTTCCATTCACTGAAATTTTTGCAGAAATCACTATCATTACGTAGATACCTCAAGGTAAGAACAGGCTAGTGCCAGAGCAGGGAATAAAAACCTAGAGGTACCAGACCTAGTACACTATCCATCGGACAGTATCATCACACTGCCATGGGCCCAGACCAGAAAAAGACCGAGGCCTTCCCATACTCCTGTGACTCGCAGGCAAGAGCTTTTGCTCCATTATCAAAATATCTGGGAGGAAAAAGTGTCCTCCAGCAGCAATCTCTCTGCCCACAGAGATGAGTGGGGAACTACAGGCAAAGTGAGGACATAAGGGAATGCCTTTTTATGTCAGAAAGTCTTAGGACAAGAGGGGAGGAAAGAGTTTCTCACTTTATCTAGTAGTACCCAGAAAAAACCCACCAGGGATTACCACAGTAGAGGTACTGAAGCCATAGCTGCTTCCTTGCAGGAATTCATGACCCTCATCCCAGCTTTTCTCTCAGCATACACATCCCCACGTTGCTGACAAGTTCAGAAGACACACATACAAACTGACCTCTAAATATCCAAAGGGTTAAAAACAGCACCTCACCTACATGTTACAACTTCCAAACACAATTGGTATAGATCAAAATGTCATATATCTGCTATACTATACAAAGGGCACTTGGAAAGAAGTGCTTACATTGGCACTTGACTTACATGCAGTACCAGAGGGCCCGAGAACTGCAGCTGCAGAATGAGAACTGTCATCCTGTCCGAGCACAGAGCACCTCTCGGTAGCTCTGTGAGGGCAGAGTAAAATATGGCTCTGCAGGGATTTGTGCCCTGAGGTTGGGCTCCCTGGCATCTGTGGTGGTACAAGCATGGCTTGGATCTTTCCTCTGGCTGGGGCAATCAGCCTCTGCCACTGGTGCTTCATCGTCCAAACAGAGCCAAGAGTCTGCTGCAGCCTCTTTCTCTGCAGGGATGTTCATCTTGTCCCCCCCTTCCTAGCAGGTTATCTCTTTTGAGGAAACATAATATTCAAAAACCCTGTTCTCTAGTGAAATGCATCCTGCCATGGAGCTCCAAAATTACATTGTATTCCTTGTCGAAAAGGCAGACTAAAACACAGCACAAACAGAGTCTATTTTCCTAAGGAAGCAAAGCTTTCCTGTGCAACTCATTTTATAATCTAAATGTGAGAGAGAACAAGTGAGACAGATGGGACAGCATGAGGAAAAGGAGCTTATAGCACAGCAGGCAGTAGGTGTATTGCAGGGCAGGCAGTGTTTTGTGCAGCATGGAAGCAAAAGGTTTTTATAAAGGAAGATGTTAAGTCACGTTTGAGACCATTGGAGAAACCCTCCTGAGAGCAAGGGGAAGGATATGACAGTGCCTGTAGGCTGTTTCCACCCTTGTTACAGCCAAACACATTGCAGAAGTCCTGGACTTACAGATTCCCATTTACCTTGGCCTTCTGAAGGAGGTTTCTGACTTGGGCAGCGCTACGTTGTGAATTTACTGGCTCCTCATGTCCCTGCTGTTCTTCCACATGGTCCAGCCAGGTCATCAGTTCAGCGATAGCTTCCCGTGATGAAAGTTTTTCCATCTGAAGCTGGTGGTAAACCATAAAATGAATCCTCTACACTCTGCTTGTTAGGAATATCAAGGAAGATGACATCTGTATTTTTAGAAAGGCTCAGACACTATAATTGCAATTATCGGGGTATGAACTTGAAACTGAGCCCTGTGCTCCAGAGAGGCATATGACTTTAATTAAAAGGTTGAGAATTCAGAAATCTGAAATAAAATTATTTCTAATTGTAATAGACTTTCATATAAAACTGTAAAGATGATAGATATGTGCAAAACAGCCCAGGAAGAACTCTACAATAATTAATCTGCAGTACAATATTGGGGATATTCTGAAAGTAAGACAGACACCTAATTAAGACAGAGGTGCTCTGGGTGCCTTGTGGAGCAGAAAACTGAATCCCAGCAGCAAGTTTTTAAAGTAATTATTTAGCTCGAACTGAGAGATGGCAGCAGAGTTTCTTCTCACCTGGTGAAGTCTTTCTTGGATGGCTGGGAGCTGTACAATCAGTTCTCCCCATTTTTGCTCAAACTTTGACAAAGATGACCTAAGTGCTGCAGTATCACCTTGCTTCATTTGAAAGAGCTGGTTGGCAGTGCTCACCACAGACGACTTCAGGGAAGATTTTTCATCAACTTCCTTAGAGAATGTCTGAGGTGCATGGGAGAAATTTAAGAGAGGGTAAATACATATCTATTTAAATAAAGAAGACAAAAGAGGTTTTTGGCCACAGGATGAACTGTCTTAACATACAGATTTTAGCAAGCCTGGAAAGTTCAGAAAACCTGAACTCAACATGTTCTGGCAGCAGGTAAGGCCTTTTCTGCCCATCTTGATACAATGGTAATAGCACCTTTTGCTCCACAGGGACTGTGAGTATCCCCATCTCCATGTCACACCATGGTCCAGGGAGCAAGCCCAGTCCTGAAGTCTCTAGCCAGCTCACACCTACCAATCCAACCTTCATGACTTTTTGCTTTCCCTATCAGTCCAACCTTCATGATGGTTTGCTTTCCCATTGTGCAAGACTCCCTCTGTCAGGCCTCACATTGGTGCTGAACCTCCTGGTTGGTCATACAAGGGGAGCACAACACCAGGGGGCAAAGACATGAAATGCAATTCAGCATGTTTCTCTTCCCTGACTTTGGCTCACCATCTTCACAGCCCCAATGTCTTCACCCCTGCTCCCTGAGCCCACACTCCAGACTCAGTTGGTAAGTGGCCCATCAGTTTGACTGAACTGCTGTATCTAGTATTTGGCATCCAGAGCAAGACAGAATTACGTGCTGTTACGCTGTAGGTGCACAAGAGATCCTGGCTGAGCTGATATGTTGCAGCTGGGAGCTCATTGCGAGAGGATTTCATTCTGATTTAGGCACTCTGGCTGGCCTCGCAATCTGAAGGAAGGTCTTTGGTGGCCTCCCATCATCATGGTTCCCCACACAGACAATGGGGTGGTTTTGGGGCACGCATCCATTCAATCCTATATTGTGTGGGCAGCTTCAGGGTCACAGCAAATACAAAAGCTACTCAAAAGGGTCATTATCATTGGAAGTCACAATGTCTTAGGTAAACCTGGCAGGAGAAACGACTTACAAAAAAGCTGTTAATGTTATCCCTGATGGTGGGAAGATCCTGTGACACATTGAGAGACTGCTCCTTCCAAAAATTCATTCTCTGCAGAGCAGAATCCAGCCACTTCATTAATTCCTCTGAGTCTCTGTTGTAGCTACAAAGAGGAAACAAAACACACAAACATACATCTAGCTGAGTCTAGGATACACTCTCACCCTCCACGCTGTCCTCCTCTCTGGGAGGAGGCATGTGCTGTTCTGGTACCTATGCTGCTACATGCTGCAGAAGCATGGCTACAGTATGGATTGATGTGTAACACGGCAGTTTTGCTGGAGGTACACTCGAGACTGTTCCTATCGGCTCTTTTCAGCTGGTCTGCTCTCCCTGAAAACATCCTCTTCTGTATTCACTCAGCAGTTGCCAGTACAAGCTCCCATGGGTGAAATGAGCTTTGCTGGAGGTCAAAACCACCAGAGGAGATTGTGCCTACTGCAAGATATAGTGCGGAATACACACTGCAGGGGTAAATACCAACTGGCATGCTCTTGTCCATGCTCTGGGTCCAGCCAACTTGAGCTCAGAGCACACAGACCAGGTACAGGGAGAGCTGAGCTTGCTACATCAGCTGGTGGACTGGGCTGCAGAGCCCCAAACTGTCTCCATCTGACTGCCAGGAATGCATTGACAGTTGGCTTGGGGCCTGTGAAAGCATTGAGCATGCTTGGGTCTTTCCCCTTTGGAGAGCTTCAAAACACAAGTTGAGGCAGCACGTCAGCCAGGTCATGAATGTTTGTAAGGTGGGTAGGGTACGCGCACAGACAAGGACATTATGCCTTGGCATGGAAATCAAGGCTAGCTTGCATTCATAGCAGACCAAAATGCTTATGGCAGCATGATCAGAGCTTCTGTTAATATTTTCAACATACAAACTGCAGCATGATGCAGCTAACTCTCACCTAGATGCACTGACTTTGCAATGGCAGCAATCAAAACATTGTTCCTACAAAAGTAAGCAGGAAGTGAAGCACTTGTCTACACAGTGAGAAGAGATCAGCTGTGTAATAAAGGGCCACTTTTCTTGATCACCACTGCTTTTTTTTTCCTTTTCTCATTTTTAAGTTAAAGGAGCTATGTTATTTATTAATTCACTTTCATATTTCAGAAAAGACATGTATAGAAGGCCAGAATTTCTAGCTGATTATCTCTATCTTGCTTTCTAGTTATACCCACCTGACTAAGAGTTTGAGTAATGTTTGAAGTCGTTGTAGTTCATGGCCAACTCTTTTGGTTAAGGACAACCACTGCTCTTCCATCTTCCTGATCTGGCTTCTTATTTCTGGACAGTTCACTGCAGTCAGCAATTTCTTCCCTTCTTTCACCATCTGGTACAGTCTGGCATGCTTTTCATCAACACTGCTTTTGATTTGCTATCAGAAAATGGGAAGTTTGCAACATAGTAATATTTTTAAAACTGAAAACACAGCTAGCAAAACACAAATCATTTATTCTAACATCTTAATCTCATGTTTCCTCTGACATGTATTTGATTTTCCAAATGAAAGGAATCTGAATCTGTACTTTATTACATGCAAAAGGGACACAGGTGTGGGGTTTTTTTGTTTGGATAGATCAAGACAGATCTCAACATAATTTCATGCACTATCACAATGACTGTGTTGTGATTTGATGGTCTTTTTTTGACACACCTAAACCTCAGGCTATGGACTAACACTCTTTATCAGATCTGGCTGCATTTTCCAAAGATATGACTGTCCCCAGCAGAAAGCTATTGCCCTCCTGTCCTTAGAGGGCCTTCTGGCTCTATCCTATTTAAAAAAACATTACCAGTGCTTTGAAAGAAGCTGTTGGGATAATTATTGAATAATAGTGGCAGTAAGCAATGAAGAGTGAACAGTGAAGACATTAAGTAAGAGATATAAGAGTGTTCTGGTTTGCTTAGACAGATTAATAAAAACAAAGCATCATTTTACCTTCACTGCAAATTCAAAATGACAAAAGGGAAAAAAATAATAAAAATCCAGGAGGTAGATCAGTCCCAGGGAGACGGCAAAATGGAGCAATTTTGTGATGTGCAAGTACCTCACTTCTCTCCAGGCAGAAGGTGCTTGTAAAATATTTATTATTAATAGGAGTATTTCTCCCACAGGAATTAAGCTCCAGAAAATTTTACTCTGCTCTGTCCTCAAAACTGTGAGCCTCTAGTGTTGGGACTCACCCCAAAAGCATCTTCTAAAGCCTTACTACTTTCTTTCTGATGTCTTTAAAGACAAAGACTTAAGAGTAAAGAGCTAGTGAAGAACTTAAAAAAAAAAAAAACCACCAAAGGAAACCAGGCAACTTACAATCAAATATGCAAATATTCCATGTCTCCTCAGCATGACAGGCACCAAAAGCACCAGAAGGCCACTCTGATTGTAAATATCTACCACTGATTTATTTAATAGCTTTACTGTAGCTCAGAATTTTCTGAGAATGTCCAATGATCTCTTTCATGCAGTCAACTAGATTAAATCATAGTAGTCCTTTTTGCCTTTATAGTCTAAGGATCTAAATATCAAACTGGACTCAACATAGACCCAAAGACTTATTCATTCCAAAAATGCTAATGGAGTGGGTCCTCTGAAGATCAAAAAAGGCCAAATCTGTGAGGAATGCAAAGCATTCTGAGGATGCATCACTAAGTTTATTGAACACTATTTCTTCTAAATTTTATAAAACAACCATAAAGGCTGCTTTTATATCCTTATATTTATATGTGTTTAAAACATAGATAAAATGTTTCCAACTGGACTTGATGTTCTAAATAAAAGTGTAGCTCTGCCAACAGAGACGAAGCAGGGAACAAACTAGGAGCCTATTTGCCATTATAGACAAAAGGAATTTTATCCTCTTTGGTCAGACAGAAATCAGGGCATCTTATTTTGAATTCTCAGGATTTTAGAAGGAGCTGGTAAACCTCCTATTGCAGCCAGGGGTTCAGATATTTGAAGGCAATAAGTTGATTCTCCTCTTCCATAGGTTTTATATCATGGCATGAAAGTCACTCCTGAATTACAGAGAAGTGGCTCTGTGTTCACTCCAATCCTCCCTGCTGTCCTTGGGATCCATGTGATCTGTACACCATCTTCTCCCAAATACTTGCATTTGAAGACCAAGTTCTAAAGTAGCTATAGCCATTACTTAGATGAACTTTTAGCCCCTGGCTGAAATTAGGAGCCCTATCCTCTGCTACTTTTAAATGTAACATGGAAGTTTTCAGCACGCATCCACACACAGACAAGGACACAAAGAAAATAGAGCCCTGCAAACTATGTTCTCCTCATGTTCTAACTAATCTTATTAGCAGCTCTACAGATCCCCAGAGAAAACTAGTCAGAGAAATACCCATAAATACCTGTAGAAGTGCAATCCTTTCCATTAATCTTTCTTCTGTTTCTTCCACCAAACTCACAGAAGGCAACATGGAGGTGAGTGCCTCTAACTCCTTACTGAAAGCTAGGCATTCATCATCAAATTCCATCCATTCCTAAAAGATATGTTGCACCATTAACATAGCACACATCTATCTCTGTATTTTTGCTACACCAAACTGAGGCCTTAGTGCTTATTCTAGCACCAGCAGCTCTTGCTTTAATGAAATAGAACACGAAAACAGGTGAATAATATGGAAATACTAAAGTCAGGCATGGTTTCACCACAGATGAGTGAATGAATTAATTCTTGAACTTCTTCAAGATTTCTTATTTTAAAATGTTACACTTAATTTTTTATTCTCTAGGAGTGTTTTAAGATCAATTTTTAGGTTTTATTTTAAAGTGCTGCCAGTATTTTTGAGCCTTAAAGGGCTCTCCTTTCAGTCCAGGCACTCAAAAATTACTGCAAGAAGTCATAGTGTCCCATCTGTTAGATTAATGGATTGACCTGTCCACTTTCAGAGGTTTTCAAGGAAAAACCTAGTTTACTGACACACAGAACAAGTAATAGATTGTTGCCAATGGAGATAGGAAAGGACAATTACTAGCCAAAGAATCACTCATGCAGAAAGGGTTTCCCTAGACACAATTCTTCTTCTTCCCTCCAGCTTTTACTCTGGGTTTCTTTTGACTCATTACCTTTAACAGCATCTCTAAGTGTATACCATACTGGCAGGCCTTCTGCTCCAGCAACTTGACTTCATTCACCAGTTCTCTCCAGAACTCCTCTCTCTTTTGTAGGATGGAGGGAGTCACTTTCTTGGAAAATGTTTGCATGAAAGCCATGTGGGCCATGAGATTGCGGAAAAAGTCCTGAAAAAAAAAAACCCAACAAGTTAAAGCTTGCTCTTTAAGAGAGATCACACACCTGTAGCAGGAGTAAGACAAAGACGACCCACTGAGAAGAGCAGCCAGTTTCAGGGTCTCTCATATCTGGAGCCAAGAGCCTCCTACTGAAATTCTACATCACCCAAAGATTGGCAGTTACTGGTCATTTTATAGTTAGTCAAAAACCAGTGACAGAATAGAGTAAAATATTTTCAGTTGAAAGGGACCTACAACAATCACCTACTCCAACTGCCTGACCAATTCAGGGCTGACCAAAAATTACAGCATGTTGTCAAGGGCATTGTCCAAATGCCTCTTAAACACTGACAGGCTTGGGGTATTGACCATCTCTTGAAGAAGCCTGTTCCAGTGTTTGATCACCCTCTTGGTAAAGAAATGCTTCCTAATGTCCAGTCTGAATGTCCCCTGGCACAGATGAGTTGCATACACTATTTTCATTTTTTCATTTCTAAAGGAAAAGATCTACACTTAAAACTTCAGTTCATACGAAATACAGAGATGCTGTATGAAGATGATGGAAGGAAGAGTATAACTATAAATAAATTGATAGTTTAGCATAAGGTAGTTATCACCAGACATCCATTATCCAGTTTGTTTCACCTGGATGGGAGGTGACTCCAAGCACCAAGTGTATTAGCTGTTCTAAGGCCTAAGGAGTATGTAGGACACAATAATCCTCTGGGATAACTATAAGGTAACAGTTTGATTTAGTTATGGCTCAGCTGAGCTCTTGGGAAACATCTGAATCTCAACAGAACACTTTCCCCCACAAAAAAGCTTTGAAGGTTTAAGATCACACTCTTCAGTCAAGATCTTCTTCACTAAGAACTAATAACCAGTGCAAGAATTTCACTTAAGGACCATACCCCAGGCACAGGCTGTGTGAGCATCCTGTTAACTCTTGATAACCAGGGCAGGGAAAATGGCTTTTGCAGTTTTTGTTTGCTTTTGTAAAACAATGTATGTATATTTGGACTGCAGATACATTATCTGTTTTCCTTTGTAAACGAATTCCTAACATTTTGCTTTGGTAAGAGCAATTTGTGAGTGACAAACACCATTCCTATGTCTCTGGAGTACTGGTTTGCAGTGTTTGGTATCCTGAAGCAATTCTTAAGAGAGTTTAATTTACATGGAACAGTTAAATCAAGGTGTTGACATGAAAGAGACATCTTCAAGTGACTACCATTGGCCAGGGCTTCTTGCAAAGCGAGATGGTGAGGATTCAGGTGCATTCTCAGCCATCTCCCATCAAGCATGTAGCAGCGGGGTACAGGAGACATTGGGCTGCCAAAGGGAGGATCTAAACTATCCTCCCTTCACAAATAGAGCTGTTACAGGAAAGTTCCCTCCATCAGATAATGACAGCACAGAATGCTGAAAACAAAGGCTCAACTCCCAATGCTAGACAGCAACTTCAAGAACCTCACTACTGATTTAGTACCAGACTTAAGAAGGATGTGTGTTTCCCTCACACATCAGTATGTTCTGAGGCAAGCCAAAGTAGAATTAGACTGGTAAAACTGAAATCCTCATCTATTTTGGTCTGCTAAAAAACACTGCTTTGTTTTCTACACTTACTCCAGTCCCTCCCCTATGCTATGAGCTGGTTATTCTTCTCCATGACACTGGAGAGAAATTGGTCACAGAAAATACTGCTCCTGCTATGCTGATCTGAGCAGTGCTGTCATAAGCATCTGATACCTTGTGATTTTCCAGGTGAGACTGTAGAGCTGCTCTGCTTTTTGTTAGCTGCTTTGGATCTTGTGCAATCTTCTCTTGTCCAATAGCTACCAGCTCTGCAAATCCATGAAGTAAGTCCTCATACTGGCTCTCACTGATGGAAGGAGAGTTCAGCTCTGCATACTTTGCTTTCAGAATCCTCCACATGTCATCCAAAACATCCTACAATGTAAACACAGTTTAGTGATTCATGAAGGACAGAAATGAATCCTGCAAACCAGCACACACAATTGCAGAATGCAAAACAATCAATAGCCTTTTCAGGCTAAAAATGCATTGGGTAGAAGAATCAAACCTTGCTGCTAAGTGGAAACTACACTGTGCTCTTACCTCTAACTTATAAGCTTCCTGGATTAAGGTGATAGGTAACTGAAGTCTTTCTCCATGGCCTCTCAATTTTGCTACTTGGTTTTCGAAGTTTTGCAGCTCCAAAGCACAGGCATCAGTTTTCTGAATTGAAGACAAAATAAGCTATTAGGAAGAGTTCTGTTCCATTAAACTTTCCATTATTACTAGTGGAACAGCAGATCCAAGGACTGGATCTGTGCTGTGCTACCACTTCATAAGCTCACAATGAGACACTGAGACCCAACAATCTTACAAGCTAAATAGACAAGACTGTTCATGGCACAGTTTGCTGGGTTCACATGGCACGGCCAGGAAGGGAATTCAGGTCTTCTGTCTCAGTCCAACATTCAACATGCACTTCAGTTTACTAATTCAAGAGCAGCCATTAAAAGAAATAATGGACTCAGAAAATATCATTTTTTCTTATGAATTAGAAAGATCCAGTCAGGGATGGATTGAGACAGGCTCTCTCTGAAGCAAGGGAAGTTGTGTATTTCTGGCATTCCTTTTCCAAGAGTGGTTACTTGACAGAGTATATCTAAGGCAGCAGTCCCTGCCAGGGAATTCAGCAGTTCTGAACGCAGCTTTCAGCCTGGCAGAAAGTTATGCCTGTAAACAAGGTTATGAGCCTCTAACAAAAAAGTTTCAGGACAGCCTCTTTGCTTCACCAACAGGTAGATAGATAGACAATGACTATTCTGAGGAAGACATGCAGTCTACTAATTTTTAATTATCTGCTAATTCCTATGAAGGTTGAAGAAAATAGCTTAACTGGTCAAATGCCATATGATAAAGTGCTCATAAATGCTGAGCAAGTAGATATAAATACTGGAGTCCTATTCCCACAAAGAAAAGTTACTTTTGCATATGAAAAGGTATAACGTGTGAAGTGCTGTACTTTTCATAACTCTTTTTCTTCCCTGCTGTAGTGTGGGGTGTATTTGCTCTGAGAGGTTGTGGAGAGGCTGGTTCTTCCACTCCAACTACTAAAGGGACTGGAGTTAGGTCTGACTATGAATTAGGGTGTAGTAAAAGAAGAAAAAAAAAGGGTGGGGGGAGCTAATATTGAACTCTCTCCTTCCTCCATTCTTACAACCTAAGTGAGACTCAAACTTTAGAAAATCTGAAACTTAAGAGATCACAGAAAACTGGAAACAATACCTAATTTCCTTTAAATGAAATTACCTGAAGCTGTTCAGAAACATTATGTCCACCTATTGCATTCAAGCATTGTTGCAGAGCAGCTTTTTTCTCAGTTAACTGATCACAGAGCAGCCTGGTTTCATTCTGCAAAAGAAACAAATATCAGAAGTATATCACATATCAGGAATATACTAACAACCAGACAAAATTGCACAGCAAACAGAATGGTTACCTCTTATGGCAAAAGCACTTTTTCCTCTTCAAAAAACAAAATAAAGTATGTGCATTGTGGGCTTAAAGCAGCAATTTAGAGAGGGGAATTCTGTAGTCTGTGTTGTGTAAAAAAGCAGACTACTCTGTCTCAATGATCCTCTGTGACTCTAAAAATCTGTGAAACTTACAGAGAAACAAATTCTTCTCTTCTGAAAATGAGAAAATGAGCCCATTACTGGCGACTGATGGAGTTATGCTTGGATTCTGCATAACTAAACATTGCAAGACTAGTCCTGCTACTGTTTGGAGACAACATCCCAGTGTTTTCAGAGGAAATGTTTTATTATTCAGTAGTAAAGAGCTAGGCTGACTTGCAGTTGATGAGCACACTGGAGTTTTGCTGGACATTGGAAACTGTATTTCAGAGACCAGGCTTTTCTTTCCTTCCTTCAGACTAAATATCTGATCTGAATGTTTTCCAGCAACAGCTCGTATATTTAGCCCATCACAAGAATCCATAGGAAAGTTTCTCACTATCTGCTTTTCCAAAAAAGAACAAAAAAATGCAAATTTGCAAAACTATGGCATCTGCTACTGTGGAACAAAATCTAAAGGAACAGTAAAGGGTCAAATCAACCTCCAATCCATAACTAAAAGTAGCCCAGTACAGGACATGGTACTAAAAGGGAAGAAGCCTGCCTCCTTTGAGTCCATACAGCAGCAGAAAGAATATACAAAGTTCTCCTTCGCCTAATCCCTACACACAGAAACTTGCTTTAGCCTGTAGCTCAGCGTGCATGGGATCCCAGATTACTTCCATCCTTTCTGCATGCAAATTTCCTACTGCGATCAAGGCCTCTAACGTAGTCAGCATTGCAAACAGCACTGTAAACAGCAAAATTAATTTGCTTCTTGAGATGCCAAGACAAGTTTGTTTAGTATCGAAAAAAGAAAAAAAAAAAAAAAAGAAAAACCCATTATAGATGGCTAATCTGTAACCCAAATGCATTAACACCGACAAGTCTAACAGATGCTGTGAAACAAGATGTGCATTTGGCAGTGGAGTACCTGATAATTGCTATTATGATCCAGCCCAGCTTTCATAGAGCTGCTCCTTGAAGCAGCGGCAGCTTGAGTTTGTTCCAGCCGTGCCTGCAAGTTGTCAAAGCACTCACAGAACACATCTGTGCTCCCACCAGCACAACTAATAGACTTTAGAAGATCATCCTTTTTATCACTCAGATCAGTGTGAAGTTTTTGAAGCTCGACAGAAAGAGTCTAAAGAGTTGAAAGAAAGATAACATGAGTGAAAATGGTCTCTGTCCAAGGACTCTTGACTGTAAAAGGTAGCAGGACTCAAGTTGATAATTGTTATTGAAAACCATAGGCCCAAATCTGTGCAACGGCAAAGCTTGGTGGCATTATTCCTGAATAATACCAGCAAAACAGAAAGGAAATATCAGGCCATATATATTCTATTGTAACAGAAATCGACTGGTGTTTCCCCTTCCCTGAATGCTTTAGGACAGTTACCTCATAAAGAGCCTGCTGCACGGCTGCCTCTTCAGGGGAGAGGACTGAGGTGTTTAACATCTCCTCCATGTTATTCAAACATCGGCTGATCGCCAGAAGCAGCTCAAACAATTTTCTGTCCAAATTGGAAGAGACTTCCTCTGCCACATTATCCTGGGTAAAGGCAAGTTAGAAGTTTTCAGTACTTTCAGTCAAGGCATGGCGACAATTTATTCACTCATATAAGGTTAGAGGTTCAGTCAGCTAATAATAAAATTGAATTAATGAAATATTGGGGGACAGACTTGGATGAGACAGTTACATGCATGTTACATTCAGAGCTGTCAAGGCCAAAGCTGAGACAAAGACTCTGTATGTATTGCGAGTGGCTGTGGTCTTACAGGTCTCTCATCTCAGGAATGGGCACAACACAATCTGTTTTGTCAGCTCCAATACTGCAGATTTACTGAAATCATTCACAGGCTCCTTGCTTTGTAGAGTTGGAGGAGTTTTACCCACACTAGCAAACCTTTGGTTTCAGGTAGCAGAAGTATCATAGCTGAAACACGGAATGTTTCCTCTCAAAATCCTAAGCTGATTTCTACATTATAGTCCATACCTGATGGACTATACACTGTAGCAAAAGCTACACTGCAGTGAATGCCATCTGCCACAATATGGTTATTGGCTATGTTTCCCAGTGCCCAGTGTCTGGTGTCTAGAATCCCTGGTATTTTTTTGCGATGCTAGGATATGCCATTTTTACCTGTGCATGCACCTCATTTGCTTCTTGACTTAGGTCTCCCAGTTGGACAGTGTAAGTTTTCAGTTCTTCCACAGTTGGGGTTCCTGCACTACTGAATGTGCCTCGGGGCAGAATGTTCATCTTTGTGGTAATCTAACATTTGGAAAAAAAATATTGCAATTAGGTGAACAGCTCAAATGAAGACAGTTATGGGCAAGGAGATAACACTCCTCTCAAAAAGCATTAAAATAAAGTTTCAAGGCATTGATATAAAGCACCTGGATAGCAGGGTTCCCTTTTTCCTGGCAAAAATTAGCTGGGTAGGGTATGCCCTGATGGGACATTGACTGAAAAAGGGACCTCTGATTAACAGCTTTAAGGGCTGCAAGTTGCAGTTTGTGTTCAGGCAGCCCTGCTGCCCACTGCACTGTAAGTTTTGCCTGAAAAAGAGCTGACACTCATCCTTTTACATAACTGATATTCTTCCATGTAATGCAGTAATTTCAGAGAGCACGGTAATTCTAATTTAATGTGAACAAAACTGTTAATAACAGAAATTATAGTTTCATCCAAGCAGTAAAATTCTGCAGTCTGGTCAGAATAAATACATAATATGCTCTTGTTGCAGTCCATACTCCACTTTTTATATGTGAGAAAGAGAAAACACAATGGTGAATGGTAGAACAAAATTCAAGTCACAGATTTGTTCTGACCAAAATGTTCTCACTTGCAAGAACTGAGACTTAATCTACATCCACGAAAATCACCTGGGAGCTTGCTGGCTAACTCATAGTTCTCTTGAAAGAATTAAGCAGATAACATCTGGTCTGAATGTTAACTATGAGGATTCACCTATGTGCTCCCACACTATGCTTAGTAGTCACTACTTCAGAGACATTTTTTACCTCAAAGTAAAATAAAAAAAACAAACTATGATGAAAACAGTATGGAGTAACAATTTCCTCTGGAGAATGCTTGCACAGATTTCAGTTATCTGATGAAGAGACAGGATACGATGATGCA
Organism: Antrostomus carolinensis; assembly: GCF_000700745.2. Classification (NCBI taxonomy): domain Eukaryota; kingdom Metazoa; phylum Chordata; class Aves; order Caprimulgiformes; family Caprimulgidae; genus Antrostomus; species Antrostomus carolinensis. The sequence continues at coordinate 9,509 of NW_010300317.1, read as the reverse complement.
GGATG